>NW_020526241.1:0-93365 GCF_003368295.1 Carassius auratus
TGATAATAATGTTTTATCTTTTTAATTTGTACACAATACTTTGATTAATTCAGTATTTTATAAATAACAAAATAGAAGTTGTACATCCAAAAATAAAACAGAAGTATATATGGTTACACAGTATATCAGCTGATGATATTTATCTCAGAAAGTTACAGATACATGTTCCCTTGCTACAATAGTAAACAGCTGCCATAAGAACTCACAATTCAGATCCAAAAGTACAAAGAAACCACTGAAAAAAGAATTACCCTTAGTCTCATGAATGGCTAAATAGCCTACAGTTAATCTGCTTTATTAAATAAGAATTTGCACATTTGTATATTTGCTTTGTGTCTGTGTGTTTGTAAGCACATCACACCTCGGTTCATTTTAATGAGTCCGACACATAATCGCTCATTATGAGAGAAAGCGAGAGAGAGGAGCAAAGGTGCCCATACTTTTAATAGAAACCACATAGCTTGTGTTTAATTATGGATGTTAACCCCTGGGCAGCGTGTACGCGCATGTGTGTGTGTGAGATACTCGTTAATGAGTTAAGAAGTGTAATTCTCCGTGTAGAGCTTGTGCCGGCCTTTTGTGACACCAGCCACCAGACCCCTTTTGGCTCCTCGACAACCTGTCGCCAAAACAACTACCGTGGCCCCCGGGAAACCCCGTCTGACCCTTTCGTTCTTCTGCACACTCACGATAACAAGCACAGGAGAAGCAAAGAGCCCGTAATTGCAGTGTGTCTTCTGAGAGCATACAACCTTCTGTCTCTAACCCCCCAACAGGCTTTTGTAAAACAATTTGTAGAATTTACAGCTTTTCACCATCTTCATCTGACGCCAGCGCCCATTAAGGTCGTTTTTATCTGAAGACTTGCAGTGGTAATCTGACAACATTTTTTTTTCGAAAGCCTCTTTCCACTTTTGTATCTGTCTATTAAGATATGCGTCCCATAAGCCCCTGTACAATTTACACAATTTGGTCCCAGAGCACTTGTTACTGGTCCACTTATGTAAGGTTACAATAAAGCATTATCCCCTCTTTTCTGCCATTTACTGCATTAGTAATAGAGGCTCTGTGATCTTACTGCTGTATCTCCGCTCCGCTCGGCCCCTCGGAGACCCATCAGGGTGTTTGTTAGCTCCATTGACGGATCATTAAGGCTTTTAGTCAACCAGATCATTTGTTCTCTAATGAGAGGGAGAAACACGAGCCCTGATACTCATCGATGATCAATGTCTTCTGCCTGTTTTAACTGTCTCACTCGTTCTCGGTCTCTCTTTCTATCACTGTCTGCATCTTTATCTCTCTATCTGAGATAAAAGTGGAGTTCGAAACGCTTGGGAACAATTAGCCTCACCCGTCTAATCAAATCTCTCATGCGTGAATCCTTCCACCTCATTTTCATAAAACTTTGTGAATATCCCAAGCCGTGCATCACATTAATGCCCCTCCTCCTCCTCCTCGTCTAGCCTGTTTTTTCCTCTAACCGGCTTCTACATCATCAACCCTCTTGTATTTAAGACTTTACAGTGGTTGAACCCTAATTTGCATGCTATCCATCCTTAAATGGTATGCAAGATTAGAATTGATGCATCCTGAATCATAGAACGTGTGAAATAGTTTTTGAAGTATGCACAATTATTTGGGCTCATATGTGTGTGCTTGGGTCTAGTGTGACCCATTTCACATTGCACTTAGTAAGAAAAGAAGTTTGCATTGGTTTTTGAAGCTGTTTCATTAAATGTATAAACTTCAAAGTTAAAAAGGGCACTACATCTATCTATCTATCTATCTATCTATCTATCTATCTATCTATCTATCTATCTATCTATCTATCTATCTATCTATCTATCTATCTATCTATCTATCTATCTATCTATCTCTAATATTTAACAACTACATCTGTACCCATTCATACATAATTACTCAACAGTGAAGAACGTAATGGAAATATGCTAAATCTGTATTCACTTCCCTATTACTTTTGTTCTCAGTCGAGGGGCCAAAACTTGGTTTAGTGAAACTAGAGAGATACCACAAACCGTCTGCCTAATAGATCATTTTGACAGTTTAATTTTAATGCTTGATTATCATTCAATCTCTTAATTGTATTATCCAACCGCTCAATTAATTTGGTCTATATTTACAACGATGATTAGGCTCAGAATCAAAATTGCAGTTCGCTGGTTCTGTGTGTTGAAAGTAACCAGGCTATCTGTTGATAGCTCTCCTGATATTCGTGCTCCTACAGGAATGGGATATCAGCTCCATCTGCTCCCAGCATCTTTCTATTATAGTTTAGTTTAGTTCAGTTCAGTTTAGTTTAGTAATCCCACAAGGGGCAATTGCAGTAAGGCATGGGCAGCACATCACAGAATTCCCAAATGGACATAACAGCACGTAACAATAATAAAAAATAATAATAATAAATTGATGTGAAGAAATTAAAATTCTATGTGCTAATATCAGCAGCTGGCTGAGGGCACGATACAGCAAGTGTCTGTGAGCATGAGCTGGTCATGTTTACCTGCTGCAGGTCAAACAGTGTTTTCTTTGAGAAGCAATTCCCACTTTCTAACATTCTCTCTCTTTCTTTATATCTTCCTGCAGATGATGTTCCTCCATACTTTAAAACAGAGCCTGTGCCGAGTCAGTTGCACCTGGAGAGGAACCGGTTGGTTCTGACCTGTATGGCCGAGGGGAGCTGGCCTTTGGAGTTTAAATGGATCCACAATGACACAGAGATCACGCGGTTCTCGCTGGAGTACAGGTCAGTGTGTTTTCATGCATGCATGAAACTGATTTACTAGCCAGATCGCTTCTGATATAATCAGAACTGTCTACACTGGAGACCCATGTAGTTTACATTGACAGAAACGTGGTTTGATTTAGCCAGCCGGTTTTTGTTGCTAATATGTATGTATTAGTGCGGAACATTTACTTGCATAAAATGCACATATTTAAAGTGTAGACTTGTTTAACATTCTGCATTCTATTAAAAAAAGTTGGCGGCAGAAGTCACACAGAAATGAACTAAATGTTAGAATTTATTCGCAAATGAATAAACTGCAATTAGACTGAATTCTATCCAGTCTCTTTCAATCAATATCCCACATACAGTAATGTGTAAATGTGTACTTTTAGATATATGGATATATAAGCATACGGCATACTCTTCAATACACTGTCATTCAAACTGTTGCCTTAGTTTACATCAGGTAATACTAACATGGTACACTGTTAAATTGACAACATGACTAAGCATTTTGACTATCTTGTTTGTGAACAATGACACAAGGACTTGTCATTCTGATGCTGATATGTTCATTGACACAGACATTTATTTTTGAGAGATGAACTAAGGCTTTTGCTGGTAATCCATGGTGTTTTGCTATTTGTACGAGTTGTTTTGAGAAATGCACTTACTGTTTTGCAAATGTCAAGTATTATTTGAGAAATGTACCAAAGCGACTGAGAAAAACTGCAATACTGTAGATGTAACTGATAACATAATATCATTAATGACAATTTAATACACTTAAATAAAAAAAATGAATTCCATAATTTCAGTATTCATAAACAAGGATTAATATTTTGTATGTTTTAAAATAATTATATATACATATATAATTATATATATATAATATATATATATATATATATATATATATATATATATATATATATTATATATATATATATATATATATATATATATATATATATATATATATTATAAAATGTGCTGTGTTGTTACATATACTGTATGTTTCTTTGTTTTTGTTGTTGTTTATTTACTTATTTTTAATATTTATTTTATTATTTATATTTTTTATTTATTTATAGTTTATTTTTTATTAAAGGGTGCTCTGATGTGTTTTGGTCTCTTTCAGACCTTTCATATATGCAGTAGTGTACTAAGACGAATATAAATTATAAAATAACCCAGGGCAAAGTCAAATCATACCAAATGATTCCTGTTGAGAATAACATTTAAGAATATAAGATTTTATTTTCAGTTTACTTAAATTAATAAATCACCCTCATGTTCTTCCAAATATGTATATCCATCTTTCTTCAACAGAACACAAAATATTATATTTAGAAAAATGTATTTGTATACTTTGTCCATAAAAAGGAAGTTCAGTGTTGTTTGGACCCCATCGTCTTATAAGACAGAAAAAAAAAAAGAAAAAAAAAAATCATTAAATGGGTTAAGTTATTTACTGTAGCTTTGAATGACATGAAGATGAATAAATGATAACAGAAATGTTATTTTTTAGGTGAACTATCCCTTTAAGTAGAGCATCGATTATGGGCACTTTTTAAGCTATATTTCCCCATCTCATCAAAAACCAATAAAATCTTTCCCTAGAAATGGAAGTTACCAATATGATAAAATATTAGTTTTATTAGGTTATAATTCTTATAATAGTACTTGTGATTAGAAAAGCAGGAATGTGATGACACATAAATTGCTCCGTCTTTATTTTGTTGAGGCAAAGATTCAAAAGAATAATTATTCGGTGTTGAAAAGCAGGAATTCACTTTTAAAGACGATTGTATCTGCCATCAAATGTGTTCAGGTCATCCAATTCAGACTTTTTTTTAATTAACTATCCTCCCGAATATAATGTAAACTCTGGAGATGTGGTGAATGGAGTTTTAATTAAAAAGATAAAACTGGCTGAATTAGAGCGAGGGACATGGCGGGATACAGATGGTTTGCTGGTCACTGTGCTTTTCTGAGGCTTCCAATCTACTCCATCTCTTCTCATGTTTGCGTTAATATTGCTTAAAGTTAGTTACAGTTGAGCTCTTTCCAATAATCAATATGCACATGCATATTCAGCTTAAAGGTTTCACTCAAAAATAAAATGTCATTCCAATCTTGTATGACTTTCTTTCTTCTTTTGAACATAAAAGGAGTTTGTTTTTCTAAAGTCAAAGGTATCCATATCTATTTATGCAAACCATAATCTACTTGTTTGTCATCCAAATTAATAGCAAGCGCTTTGAGACAGAAAGTTTTGAAAAATTATTAAAAAAGTGCTTTGAGACACAGAAAGTCATGGAAAAAAGAACATCTAAAATAAATTTATATATATATATATATATATATATATATATATATATATATAAAGACCTACTGTACCATAAACAAAATCCATTTAATTTCACTTTGGGATGCTGTGAATTAATGATTTGACTAAATTACTGAACATAATTGCTAAAAATGAATGGCAAATAATAAAATAAAATAAATAAATAGTATGCAGCATATCCAGAATATAACAGCGCATATATATATATATATATATATATATATATATATATATATATATATATATATATAATTGTTTTTTTTGTTTTTTAGAATGATTTCTTCATCAGAATGTGGACCTTAATTGTATAATGATATGTATATAAACATGTTCAATCTCAAAATATCTATATATGTCAATTATATATAATGACTTCTGGCTATGTATATTTCTATGTATATAAAGTGATAAATGAACATAACTTTTTTTAATCTTATTTTAATTTAATATTTAATTTTTTTTTTCACTTATTTTATCACTTTATTTATTTATTTTTTTCATATTTTATTTACACAATTTATTTTATGTTGTGCACATGTAGTGTTTCTTCTTATGCTTGATTAGGACACGATCTAGAGATCAAGGAGATAATCAAAGGTCAGTATCATGGATCAGGACTAAGACTTCCTACTGTAATACATAAGAAACCCAACTGAAACCCAGTTTTCGGACATTTGTACAGACTTGTCTTTGTAAGGGACATCAGTGTCACTGGCGTCCTCCCCTATGACATGCGAAGCAATGCAAAAGTGGTAAAGTCAGCAAAGCCAAATGGTAATTTGGCCATGCATACTCTTCTATGCAGGAGAAATAGTGATGAATCGTCATTTAAAAGCATCCCAGCTCTTACAATGACCTTTCCAGCCCCCTGACACATAATTGTGTGTGTGTGTGTGTGCTTCTCTCGTACGCAAAGGAGACTTTCCCAAATGAGCTCAATCAATTGTTGTCTGGCAGTAGTGTTGTTCTCTAACGCCAGCTCAGCTGACTCTGTTACTGTGGCGCTAATGACATCAGCTCAGGCATGCATTCTGGGTCTGTTTGACACTGTCAAGTGCCTCGCTGGATTAAATGCAGAATTTAAATATGATTGTGTAATTTTTCCAATATTAAAATCATTTTGCCTACTCCATCTTAAAATGAAAAGGCAATTGAGTCTATCATAGATTTAGTTTAATAAAAATACCGTTTTGTTAAGCACTCTGACATTATGTTTTGCCAGCCAATGAAAGGAGAAATTATTTTTTCTTAAACTTTTAAAATTTCTATTAAAAAGTTAATTAGTTTACCTTCATATATATATATATATATATATATAATATATATATATATATATATATATATATATATATATATATATATATATATATATTTATTTTTTTATTTTTTTGAAAGTCATCATTGCTCTTATTCAGCAAGGATGCCTTAAAATGAACAAAAGTGACAGTAAAGATGTTAAAAAGATTTCTGTTCATAATAAATGCTTAAACAAATCAGTTAATAAATGTTTTCAACTCTATTCATCAAGCAATCCTGAAAAAAAGTAGGAAAGTTTTCAAAGTATTAATAAGATTTTATTTTTTCAAAACAGATTCAGCAAATTAGAATGATTTTTAAAGGATTAAGAAACTGAAGACTGATGAAATGGCTACTGAGGAAAAATTGATGTAAAATTAGCATAGAAAACTATTACTTTTTGTAGTTTCTGAAGGCCTTGGATCATAATAATTCTGCTTTAAGAGATGAATCGAAAGACAAAGCAGACAAACCTAGCATTTTAGATTAATTTCCTGCAGAAATATTTTAAGGCATTTGGTTCTTCTCTCCAGTTTGCACTCTCTGGTTTCAATTTCTTGTGCTGAAATCTCAGTAAACAAGTTTCTCTCATGGCTGACTCTCAGACCATATTTTCATATTAACAGGGACAATTTCACACCGAATCTGCACAAATTAACTGGAGTTCAGTGCATTAATTTGTCTTGTCTGGAGGATGGCAGCGATAAGTTCCCACTGAGCATTCCCACAGAAATTCAATGAAAGATCCTATAAAACACTGTTATGCCATATATGTTTTGTTTTTTCACTCTATTTACACTATTAACTAGCTGTAGCGATACATGACATTTTTCTCACACAGTTCTGTAGTTACATGGTACAATGATTTTAGGAGTGCATGTTTAGGAAATTTGAAACTCACACAAATAAATATTAATTTAAGATTGTGAATACCCAATGCTAATCTAATTATATTATGTATTATGAAATTTGATGAACTTTTACTCTCAGACTATCCAAGATACAAATAAGATTGTTTCTTTTTCTAAGTTTGTTTGTTTTGATCACATCTCTTGCTCACCGATGGATGCTCTGCAGTGAATGGGTGCCGTCAGAATGTTAGTCCAAACAGCTGATAAAACCATTTACAAACCACTTACAAACATGCAGCTTTTCTCTGTAGATTATTTGAGGATCGTTGATGTTTTTATCAGCTGTTTTAACTCCGATGGCACCCATTCACTCCAGATGATCCAATGATGAGCAAGTGACGCAATGCCAATCGATGGCTGGAGAATAAATAATTTTTTTTATTTTTGGATTAACTATTCATTTGAAGATATAGGTCACCCAAAAAGAAAGTTCTTTCATCATTGACTCACCCTTGTTCCAGATCGGTTTTAGTGAAAAAATATCATTTGAAGAAGTTCGGTTGTGTTAAAGTCAATGACTGCTATTCAAATAAACAATGTACAGTGTTTTCCAGTACTGAAATAAACAGTGCTTCGCTAGTATGCCCATAAAAACTCTCTTTGTTTCTTATATAAGCAAACATCCTTTTCTTATTTCAACATCCTTGCCATTAGTGTCACTATAACAGCAAGTACCGCTGTTGTTTGGTTACTGAGAGGCTGTGCCATTCATCAACTATATGCACTGATTAATCTATAGGCAGCAGAAGTTATCAGTGCTTCCCGTAACATTGCCTGCAGGCTGAGCCGATGTTGCGTTTCGCTCCCAGCAAATTGAATCACCTGCAGCGTAGGCCTGTACAAAAAGATCTGCTTTCTTCCTTTCATTCTTCTTGCCTGAAACCACGCAATGTCAAAGACAGCACTGGAGCAGAAGAAGCGTTGTGTTGTTCTCTTTATTCATGTAAACACTAGCGTGGTCTGTTGTGATGCCTTCTGGATATCTGTGACCCGATACCAGCACGCTTACTGAGACGAGCTTTCAGTCCAGACAATGCTAATGGATTCTCTTCTGCACCTGCAATATGAGACTTCCACCCAGCATTCTTTTAGTGTAACTGTGTGTGTGTTTGTGCGTCTGGTGTTATAACTGTGTATGCATGAGTGCATCCATAATCTGGTTTCCAGTAACCTCCCGATAGAACTGTTGCAGTCTGACTTTACAGACATTGTTGAATATGTTCATAAGTATGCAGTTCATGCCAGGGTTGTGCACCATTCAGAACTGTATTGAGAATGGGTTTTAAAATTCAACATCTCAATTTGGATAGAATTTGAATTGTGGTAGCAAGCGGGATATAATACAGCCTAACAGTGCCAGCTCGCTCTCTCTAAATATAAAACTATAGAAAAACAATAGATTATGTTTATTGGCAAATATGCATGTATAATATATTTAAGAAGGTTGAGAGCATAGGAAAGTTGACTGGATGTTTGCTATAGTATTTTAACTTAGATTTTGGTGGATTTTCTTCTTCTTCTTCTTCTTCTTCTTCTTCTTCTTTTTCTTCTTCTTCTTCTTCTTCTTCTTCTTCTTCTTCTTCTTCTTCTCCTTCTCCTTCTCCTTCTCCTAATGAAGAAGGTAATGAAGTTTATTAACAACCTTTTAGCTTACAGCAGGTCTTTCTTTAAATGGTTTTAAATATTTATTCATTAAATTATAAAAAAACGTAAAAGCACATTTATAGTATAAGAAATAGTTTTATACATATATTGAATATATCTATAGCAAAAAAAATATTCATTAATACATAAATTATACATATAATGAATATATCTATAACAAATAATATATTCATCAATAAATAAGTATTATAATAATAATGTTTACTTTATGATAATTGAATGTATTATAATAATTTATTATAAATATTATAAATGATGTTTTACATTTGATCATGTTTTTAAAAAGTGCAATTAAAATTTAAATTTAAATGTACAAAATATTTTGAGCAGTAGTCAATGTTTAAAATATAATTTATAAAATAGATTTGTGTGTATGATAAGATTATTTAAATTAAATTACTTTTAATTACTAGTATTACTAATAAAAAAAAATAATAAATACTAATATATTGGACCATGGTAAGACCAGCCAGTACTCAAATAAAGCATTTGAGCTTTAGTTATGCTGTATACATTCAAGTCTTTTCAGTATTTCTCTATTGATGTGTGGTTCTTACAACAGCATCGATTCCCTGATGTAAATGTATTTAATTCAATAGGCAGTCAGAAAATCTCAAGACCTATAGAAATGCTGGCCAGTGATAGTCTCTTTAATTATTTAAGTCCACATAGCATTTTATAAGCATGTTTGTGAGCATAAATAACATTCTGTGAGCAGGAGTCAGGCTATTGGAGTCAGGCGAACTATCAATACTCTTCTTTCTTTTCATGGAAACTTTTTCTTTGCCATCTTCGAGGAGTTTGCTGAATTGCTTCTGCGAATAGGTTAAAGTCACGGTGCGGCAGACCACCACTTCATCCAACAGCGATGGGTTTCCAAGGCAACATCAGCCCAGACGGGTGTCTGTTTGTCAGCCGGCTCAGCCAGGGAGCGTTTGAACTTCATCTGCTACTTTTTGCTCCCGTGCTTTCTCGCTCTTTTCTCTTCTCTGTTAACGGAAGGCTAATTAAAGGGACCTGACATTGCGCTCTGTTGGCTGAAGCATCAATCAATCAATGTCTGAAGCCCCAGCCCCTACTGACTCTCTCAACCTGCTGCACAAGCTCACAGCTCTTTAAAGGTTAATTATATTCATTAGAGAAAGAAGGAACGGGAGAGAGGAAGATAGAGAGGAAGTCACCCTGAATATATGCCGCTCGTGCCGGGATTCTATCTGTCACAAAACTCTGCAAGGTTAAACTCCGAGTCCCAGCACCACCTGTAAGAATATGGGTACGACTATTTGGCTAAGAGTGCCCTGGGAAGTAAACTTAACAGGGCATCTGACTCTTTAAAGTGAGACTCTACTATAGAACAAAACATTGTTCTATAGGTTTTTATTTAACTTAATTGATTTCTGCACAGGTTTTCACAGGAGTGAGGTTTTAAGTATGCATTGAAATATTATATTTGTTAGTAAATGTTAGTGTGTGTGTATATCATCAGAACACAATCTTCTCTCTTTATCTAGAGTCGAGCTGCTTGTAGCATTTGCAGCTTGCAGGGGTGACAGCAACCAAATGTTTCAGGGCATGTGTGAAGCTTCGTCTCGCTATCAGACTAAAAAGTCTACCCCCCACCAGCCCCCCAAACTTCCTAATTAGTCCATTAGCGCTAATATACTTCACACAAGAAGCAATTTACCGTGCCTGGCAGGATCGGCAACCCGCTAACCTCATCGCTAATATCGTTTGATACTTCATTATAGCCTGTTAATAACAGCTCTCCTCAACTCTTGACTTTTAACAAGACGCCCGTCATTCAAGCCCTATTCCACTCTATTACACCCACACCCACACAGTCTGAGTCGCTCTCTACAGGTCTGGAGTCAGTGTGGGACCAGATGATGGCCTCTCACAGCTCTTCTATATATCGGAGATCTTTATATGGTGCATGTTTTTGGTCAAATATATGATGCTCATTTTTATGACTGGATGTATTGATTTATTTAGAAGGACTGTTATTTCTAAATGCCTTTTATTCAGGCAATAACTTGGCCTTTTAAGATGAGCATGTTTGATGTTTCTGGCTTAAAATAATTTTGAAGGGCTTCAAGTAAGAATCTAAGGATAGTAGTGAAGAAAAAGTGCCATGCATGGCTGAAATGTATATGTAAAAAATGTGATCAGTGTAGCAGTTATGTTAATATTGCCAATATTTAAAAAGGTATAATAAAACCTCTTCTAACAGCTTCTGGCTAATCAATCACTGTCCCCTTCTTGTCATTGTGTTTGCATGTTTCTGTGTCCATCTCTCTGTCATCCTCATCTTTTTTTGTTGACTTTTTCTTCGCATTATGTTCTCTCATTATCTTTCTCTTCTCTCTCTCTTGGTTTCATTCTGTGTGTCTGGACAGATCTCTTTACTGTCTCTACTCCATTGTTTGTATTGATTGCCATCTGAGGTCAATGGCTTTTTAAAGCATCTAGATCGAAACGCAGAGTGTTTTCCTCATCTCCCTCTCCCTCTCACATTCCTTCCTTCTATCCAGCTCATTTCTGTGCAGTTTCATTCTTTTATCGCTCTCCATCATTGATCCATGAGGCTGGAGAGCGTTCTGGCCCGGTAATGTGTGGCCCATGGGCCTCCAGGTCATTTTAATTTGAGTTCAGGTCAGTCGGGCTGAGAGAAAATGTGGTTTGACTGAATTAAAATGGTCTGGAAGATGATCCGATTTCATCCACTTCACAATAAGAGGTAAATTAAAGTAATGAAGTTTTAGCTGGTGGACACAAAAGAGAAAAGCTGCACGCTTGCATTCAGTTTTGAAATGTGCCATTTTGACATTTGTAAGCCAATTACATAACTATATAGAGTAATACTTCACTTTAAGGTGTCCTTGTTACACGTTACATTAACTTACTATTAAAATAATAATATGTTATGCATGATTACATGCAAGTAACCCTAAGACAAACTCTAATCCTAGCCTTGACCATATAGTAAGTATTGTACATCTAGTTAATTCATATTACTCAGTATGTAAATTAATAATTAAACTGTAACAAGGACACCTTAAATTATAGTGTAACTGTATATAGAAATATATGTGACTGCATACACTACTTTTCAAAAGTTTGGGGTCGTGAGATTGACAGTAAAAATTATAGAAAAATGAAAATGTATTCCTGTGATTGCAAAACAGAATTTTCAGCAGCCATTAATTTTGTTTTCAGTGTCATTTTATTCTTTAGAAATTATTCTAACATGTAGATTTGCTGCTCAAGAATAATTTCTTATTAATATAAAAGCTGGAAACATTTGTGCTGCTTGAAATGTTTGTGGATTGTTATTTATTTATTTATTTATCGAGGACTATAAAGTTTATATATATATATATATATATATATATATATATATATATATATATATATATATATATATATGAACTTTATAGTCCTCGATAAATAAATATATATATATATATATATTTTTTTTTTTTTTTTATGTAAAGTTTGTTAGTGTCACTTTTGAACAGCTGGTGCCCTTGCTGAATAAATACATTTCTTTAAATAAAGAAAGAAAGATATCATGCTGTACCTGATCCTTTTTCTTTTCATTTTGCTTGCTCTGGCCTTTATGGAGGCATTAATGTGAGTTTCATAAATTATTTAGTGTTACAGTCAGATTCATATTTTGTGTAATTCAGTATTTCATAGTTGAAAAAACAAACAAACATGGACTTATTGGTTCTTTGGTCTTAGTTGGTTTTCTGCCATATTTGCTTCAAAATAAGTAATTAGGGTCCTGGAATAGGAATGTAAAACTAAACACAGTCATTGTGTATGTTAGAGCGCCACCTATTGAGGGGTAGCTGATAATGCAAATACATTAACATTCTGCAATGAAGCTGAAGAATTCAAGGTCATTACAATGAGATGGGAATATAGAAAAAAATCTATTTTTTATAGCTGTATTTATATTCTCCCAGGGGTGCTTCATAAAAGATAAGGAGCATACGTTGAAATGAAGAGTGTGTGAGAGAGCCTGACGGTTTTGACAGATTACAGAGATGTTCACTTTGAGAAGGACGGTGGTGACAGAATGAATGAAAGTCATTTGTACATTTAAAATATACATAAAACGCTTATGCATCACTAATGAAAGGCACTCTGACAGTTGGGCATTACATCATGCTACATGCATATTAATTATTGTGGTCTTAAGAGTAAACCTGCTATGTTTTATCTCTCCCAGGTATTTGATACCATCTCTGGACAGATCGCATGCTGGCTTCTATCGGTGTATTGTGAGGAACAGAGTCGGAGCGTTGTTACAGAGGAGGACCGAAGTACAAGTGGCATGTGAGTAACCATAGTAACTCTTAAATTTCATTGGATTTCTGTGTTTGTTGGTCCATGTGTGATTGTTCCCAGACGGTCAAATTGTGCCCTAGTGTGTGTGTGTTTCACAGGAACGGCAGCTGTTGGTGAGGTGGCGTACCTCTGTTTCATTAAAAGCTCCTCTGCAATGCCACAGCTGGTCCACTCTAACTTCCTCATTAGATTGATGAGGTTGTGTCGACCAATCACTTCACTCTCTCAGAAGTCATTTCATTCCTCCGTTTTATAATCTGTTTAGCATGAGCAACAGCTGCTGCGCTTGAACCAAGTGGCAAGTCTCCTGTTTTTCGAGCCAGACTCAAGTTTCACTGCCCACTGACCTCTCCTCGGCTGTTTTCGATCATTATCAAAGTTCGATCGCTCCACTTCTTCCTCATTTCCTGCTCGTTTGATCCATAGAAACATTTTAGCCTAATTTGCTGTTATGTTCCTGCAGTGTGTTTGTTTTTATCTCTCAGCACACACAACGTATCATTAACTTTGTTCAAATACTTGATAAAAAGTTATTAAAATACTAACATAATGTGTTCACATAAATACATAATTAGAGTGTATTTTAGTTTTATGTAAACTAATGTTATTTGTCGTTGAAATTTAATGAATCTATACTACTCAGATATTTGAAGAGTAGTGTATTTTAACAATGTTTACTTAAAATTTTCCCAGTTTTATTTTCAGTTGACACGGTCATCTTCATTTTAGAACTAACATAACTGTGAACTGCCACTTGCTCGCAGTTAGCATCCCATGCTAATAATCTAAAAATGGCCGACTGTTGTCCAATTATTCAGGCTGAATGATGCATTGGTCCATCGCTTCTTATTATGGCCTTTCATATCAGGATATGAGCAGATACTTCACTTCTGCTCAAGATGGAAGTACTCAGACCTTATTTTTTTCCCCTCATTTCCTTTTCAAGCACCTGTGCAATAATTGACATCCAATTACCTTTCGTTTCATTTGAAGGATGAAGTGCGAGAAATCAAATACAGGAGTCAATACACTGGAAACGGCATTGTGATATCAAAGGCAGGACATTGCCATGCTGGATATTGTATTATTTTTTTAAGTGGTTTTCCATAATTAGCTTTTTTGATGAATAATGCTCTTGATATTAAAGACGCTGCCTTTGATTTTGAAATCTCTTCCACACCGTGCAGCTCGAAATGGTGGTAATTTCAAACTTTCCTTGCTGACAAAAGAAAGAGTGAAAGTTTTTTCATTTATTCACCCTCATGTCTTTCCGACCCCATATTACTTTCATTATTCCTCTGACATTCTGCCTTAGACCTTCTTTTGTTATTTATGAAAGTAATAATAATACAGGGTTGGAATGACACCAGAGAGAGTAAATGACTTCCCTTTTAAAACAAGTTGAGAGTAAAAGTTGCTCTACACACCTTTTTCAGGGATTGTCCAGAAGGAATACATTGACATATAAATAGGACGTTAGCTAGTCGTGTCCGTGTTCCTTCAACAAGGAAGTTCTGCTGAATCAGATAGGGGTGTAAATATGAATGACTGCTGATTTAACGCATGGTGAACGTCCGTTCGGATGAGTCAGTTCTGGTCACTGTCATGGCCGATAGCTAGCTGGCACATATCATCCCCAGGCCGACGGCAGCCACGACGATGTCTGGCACTGTGTCAGAGCACGTCTGTCAAACGCTGCCCAACTCAAGCAGATGGTGACACTAGAAAACACTGGAAAAATCTGCTGTGTCTATGGCAAAACGACATAGACACAGCCTTTTTTTTATCTACTGATGTAGGCCCTTGTACTAGAAATTAAAGTCTGTTTGTATTTGTAGTAGAGTTATTAGTCAGTATTTAGACTATTATTTAGTATTTAGCATTTACCAGTATTTAGCACTATTTAAGAGTTTTAACCAGTGTTTGGAATAACGCCGTTTAAAAGAACGGCGTTAGGTAACGGCGTTATTTTTTTAGTAACGGGGTAATCTAACTAATTACTTTTCCCGCCGTTATAACGCCGTTAACATTACTGGACGTTAAATGCGGTGCGTTACTTTGCATTGATTTAATAAACGCACCCCTGGGTCACACAGCGAGTGAGCAGGTGGGTTAATAACGAGATAAGCGATTATGATTGGCTAAGGCAGAGTCATGTGTTTCATGGTAGCCAATCAGAGCCATTGTTTTTATGCCAGCGGCGTCAAAAACACACGCACGCACGCAAGATTCGCAGCAGCAGCAGAGATGGCGAGTAAGGAGCAATCTGATAAAAAGTTGGCATTTTCAAGGTGGAGATATAAGCACTAATTCAAATTCATTGTGGTCAAAGGCAAGAACGTGCATGTAATGTGTACATGTAATTTGTGACACACGCATCTTCAAAGCTAGTGGCCAAAAACACTTTTCTTACAAAGATAATACTTGGAAGATAAAACTCTTGCTGTCTGTTGACGTGCAATAAATATTGAAAGTTATCAATATTTCTTTGAAGAATTATTTGACATATAGCAATTTTTTTTTTAACAGTAACGCAAATAGTTACTTTCCCTGGTAACGAGTTACTTTTATTATAGAGTAATTCAGTTATGAACTCAGTTACTTTTTGGAACAAGTAGTGAGTAACTATAACTAATTACTTTTTTAAAGTAATTTTCCCAACAGTGGTTTTAACACATGCATGTTTTTTGCTCACTCTTACCATTTGTTTTGTGTTTGTCTATAGATATGGGGAGTTTCGAGGAAGGGGAACGGTCCCAAGCCATATCCCAAGGAGAAGGAGCCGTAATACCAGCGCCTCGCATTCGCTGTTTCCCTCAACCACAGGTTACCTGGTTCAGAGACGGCCGCAAAATCCCTCCCAGCAGTCGAATGTAAGTTTGTGAATCTGTTGGGTTTCTTTTTCAGCTTATTCCGCCTTTATTGTGTCTTGTGTCTTATTCATTCTCCATGTACTGTTGATAATACGTGATTGTTTTTGAGGGATCTTTGTAACTATACATTTAGTCCAGAGATACACACAGTGTGTTTTATTGCTTCCAGGTGTGTTTCTGAATGTGTGTGTGAGCTTGTGGAGGTGTTTGTTTGTTGTCATATAAGCATTTATTGACTTGCTGGCACGAGTGCTCTCTAAAACCCAGATAAGTTATGAGAAGCTCAGTTGTTTTCCAGAAATCAGACGCTAAACATCTGCAGAGCAAAAACATCTACAGTCCGGCAGTCTATCTATTGATCGTTCATGTGTTTCATTTTTTATGTTTCATTCATTGTATTGTTTGCCCCAGAATAGTGTCTATCTGTCTATCTATCTATCGTTCTGTCTGTCTGTCCGTTCGTCAGTTGTTTGCTCATGAATTTTGACTGAATTAATGCTTTAATCAGACATTGCAGTTTCAAATTTTTTTTCGGTTTCTTCTTTTTCTTCTTGTTTTGTCTTCCTCACACTCTGTTAGCCTTGCCATTTTCTCCTTTCAGCGCTCTCATACATTTTGCTTGCTCATGAACATCAGTTTCTAGCTCTGAGCCAAGGTTACCTCGTGCAAATGAGTGGAGCAGATACCATTTATTCCAGGAAAATCATTTAATTGAATTTTAATCAGGCCATTGGCACCTCTGTCGCAGTTTCAAAGACTCTGTGAAAAATGGAAATAAGCGTAACATTGACCGAGACGCCCATGGAGGACTGCTAGTCTGTCTGAGAGCGTCCTGCCGCTTCTGACTCCGTCTGCTCTAGATTGGTGAATTCTAATCTCTCGCTCTTTATTTTCGTCAGATTGTACTCATTTTGGTGGCCCCTCGTTTCGCTGAAAACTAGCTGTGCAGCCCAAGGGTCACGAAATGGAGAGTTTTCAGAAGCACAGGGCTTTCTCCCTCACTTCTCATCCGCTCTCTGTCGCTTTTCCCTCTAATCATGCAATCACACAGCCCAGAAGAGAGCAGGATAATCAATGCCTGGGAGAGAGCCGCATTTCTCCATTTTTACCTCACAACCCTGCCTCCCTTCAGCCACTTTGAGATTCTAGCACACAGGAGCACTGCAGTGGATGATAAAATGACATTTTCTAGCACTTCGCTTTTGAGTCGCCTACAGTGCTAATTTGTGTTAACAGTGCTGTTGACATTTTGCCAAATTATGTTAAGTTTATGTTACATAGAAAGATTGAATTATACAACAAGCATTCTTATTTTAAAAGACAACACAAATCACATGATTAAATAAGGAGTGAGTGAAATGTCTTAGACTATTATATTTTTGCAGTAGCACTACTATATAAAGATAGACACTTTGGTTTGTTCTAAACCTCCAACTTTAATTGTTAAACATCTATACTTTGGCCTGAAGCAAAATGCTTTTGCATGCATTTTTTTTTTTTTTTTTTTTTTTTTTACTAAACCATACATTGACATAACATAATGTTTATTTGGAGACTCAATACATCAAAAATGATTTTGTACAGCTGATAGCAAAGCTTTTATACCTGATTCACTAGAGGAATTCAATGCAAATCGGATGACAGCACAGAAATTGCATAAAAAAAAAAAAATGTGCTAATTTGCAAACCATAATTCTCCATTTTACGGAGTGCTAGGTTGTGAAAGATTCAACAGGTTTTAATCTTGCATACTATGCTGAGACTGAACAGCGTTATTACATCAGTGCAGTCCAGGCAATGTGCATTTGGATGTATGCCCAATTAAAAGGCTTTCTACATCATTTGATCATCATTAAGTGATTTATTGCTGCAGTAATCAATAGAGTATGTAAACAAACAGGCTCTCTTAAATGAAATTCCAGTTATTGCTTTTCGTGGAAGGTAATAGTTTAATGTTATTTTCCGCAATGGCATTTATAATTTGCCCTACAAAAGAAACACATTTATTCATATTGCAGTTTTATGCCGTTCATATAGATGTCCGTGATACAGCAGTGGTTTTAATGAATGTGTGAGAGATGAGAACAGTTATAGGAACTCAAAAAACCATTTAACTCACTCAGAACACTTCATCTTGTGTGTTTAGCCACTGAAGCCTGGCCAACATTTGCCCATCGACCAAATTATTATTGTCTTTTTCTTTCTTTCTCTTTCTCATGTCGGGCAAGAAGAAAATGAACAGATTTTGTTGTAAATTGAGCTGTAGATTGGTAAAGCTTGTCCAGCAGAAGTAGCATTCTTTCTCTCTCCATGCTCCCCTGACTCTAGTTTCCCCTTGATGAGACAATTTCTTGCTGAGATGCTGCAACTGGGACTCTCGCTTCTCCATCCCGGCTCTGCAGCTGCTCCTGTTGGCTGTGCTGCTCTCAGGGAAGCTTGATGCCATTGTCACTTCAAACTGTGATCATTTGTCAGCTTTTTCTATAGTGGTTTACATCCATTTTTTTTTTCATTTGTTGATTCATTCAGTTGTTCTGTCTGTCTGACTGTCTTTCTGTATTTCTGTCTTTCTTTCTTTCCGACCGACATTCATCCATCGTCTTGTCGTTCTGTCAGTCTATATGTCTATCTCTGTCTGTCTGTGTTCAGATGTTGTATTGTTTGTTCTCTATCTATCACTGTCTGTCTGTCTGCCATTTCCATAAAGGGACCCATCTGATGTCTCCTTTACCATCAATCAGTGTGTCCCACAGCAGCCTTGCGTATCGAAGACGGCACCCTCCCTTCATGACTTTCCTGCCTACAGGGAGTGAGAGAGCGGTTTGAAAGCAGTCGTTTAACTGCAATAGCCATTAGTCTTTCATTATTGAATAGGAATGCAATTGAAAGGCCCTTTTCCACTGACTGCTTTTGATTTGTTGTGTTATTTGGGAGAGCTAATGTTGTGTATAATCAGAACCTCGAATAGTAAACACATTCCAGGAGCTGTGCCACTCCAAGCGAGTGTTAAAGGAAAGGTGCTATTCTGTTTTCCATTTAGATTTTGTCCCTTTTCATTCCGACCTATTCCACTAAAGAATTGGGTTTAGATAAGAGGCCAATAGTCCTCAGCGTGTGGATGACTGTTACTCATTCGACACACTCCTCTTTGAGTTTACTGTTTCCAACAGGATACCCTTAAACATGTGGTTGTTGAGGTTTCGGGCAGCTATTGTGACACGCCAGTACAAACCAGTCCCTCTGTAATGACAGAGGATTCACAGTGTGACAGGACAGGTGATGGTATGCAGACATGCCTCTGAACAAAGAGGATATGTTTATGCATTTGCAAGCTTCATTCAGTGTGTCCTGCAGTTTATAATCACAGGTTTGAGTCGGTTTTATCCCCCATTGGCATAAGTGCATTAAGTGCGATTGCATATTTTGGTCCAAGCTATTACACAATCCCTTTAAACACAGTAATCAGCATATTTAGAATAAACTCACATTCTATTCTCTTCTCTTCTGGGAATATAGGAAGTGCTTGCTAGTAATTAATTTCAAAGGTCGGGTAAGTTATTTTTTAAAAATGTTTTAGAAAACTGATTCGGGCTGAGTAGCAAAACAAACTTGTAGCCAATCAGCAGTAAGGGGCATGTCTACTCATGATGTCAAGGCATTAGCCGAGCAGAGTGACAGTAAGATAGAGATGGCGGATAAAAAACAAAAGATGAAAATATCTGCAGAACAAAAAGAAGGCTTAAAGGGTTAGTTCACCCAAAAATGAAAATGATGTCATTAATGACTCACCCTCATGTCGTTCCAAACCCGTATGACCTCCGTTTATCTTTGGAACACAGATATTTTAAATTTAGTATGAGAGCTCTCAGTCCCTCCATTGAAGCTGTGTGTATGGTCTACTGTCCATTTTCCAGAAAGGTAAGAAAAACATCATCAAAGAAGTCCATGTGACATCAGAGGGGTCAGAAGCATCGAAAATACATTTTGGTCCAAAAATAACAAAAATGTCTATTCAGCATTGTCTTCTCTTCCGGGTCTGTTGTGAGTGCGACTGCTGTGACTGTTGACATACGTCGCTACTGACGTGTTTTCTGGTGTGCTCAATAACAAAGATAACACGTCATCAGCGTCAATGCAGCGTCGTGAAGGTGCTCACAACAGACCCGGAAGAGAAGACAATGCTGAATATAGTTGTAATTTTTCTTATTTTTGGGCCAAAATGTATTTTCGATGCCTGAAAAAATTCTAAATGACCCTCTGATGTCACATGGACTACTTTGATGATGTTTTTCTTACCTTTCTGGACATGGACAGTATTCCGTACATACATTTTCAATTCCGGGACAGAAAGCGTTCAGACTAAATCTAAAATATCTTAAACTGTGTTCTGAAGATGAACGGATGTCTTATGGGTTTTGGAACGACATGAGGGTGAGTCATTAATGACATAACTTGTCTGAACTAACCCTTTAAGGCAATAAGTAGGATTTGTGTAAATATTGGATCAGCTTTTCAGCGCAGAGCGTAAGGCTTGCTTTGTTTCTTCTCGATAGGTGAGTAACACCATGTCTGTGCTGCAACAGTTTAAGTCAGTCTAGTAGTACACTGGACACAACAAAGCGCTGAAGTTTGTGTCAATATGACATAATACGCAGCAGCAGTTTTCTGTCTGAGGTTTACTGTGTCGCACCGTGCTGCATCCAGTGTAGACCATAGATGCGCATATATATATATATATATATATATATATATATATATATATATATATATATATATATATATATATATGGTGTTGGCAGCATCACTGATTATAATACAAGTTCTACAGTATTTTGTCATGCCATACCACTTGCGTCTGGTATAACATTGGTTTTGCTTTGTTTCACAAAACGAATCGTTGCCTGGGTTTCATACACTTGTGTGGGGTGGAGCTTTAAAAATAAGGGCGAGACCCTTTTGGGGTAGGGGTTTGTTTGTTTTGGTGATATCAACATTGACTACCAGAAATCACTTACTCCATCTTTAATATATTTGCACAGCAAATTAATCAACCGGTTCATTCCCTTTGACGACAGCACACAAGAGCGCAAAATACAGGTCATAAAGAATCTTTAACCATCTGTATATGGATGTATTTGCATTTCTAAAAATAATTTGTTTTCTCCCTACAAAAATATTTCACAACCCTTAGTCATGCATTTTCAGAAGGTGTGTAAGTATAACATAAATTCAACCATCTGCACCTGCAGATGCACTGTGGTGATGTTAGCAAAATGTTGTGGAAAATCTTAAAATGTGTTAAAAACGCATACACAATCGGAATATGATTAATATTTTATATTCACTTTTCTATTATTTGTGCATGGTCAGTAAAGGATTTTTTTTTTTTTTTTTTTTTTTTTTTACTGAATCCTACAGCAAATAGATTCATACAATCATTCCAGACCAGACGTCAAAAGTCATAGAGGCCAAACACATCTGATCCAAACTAGCATTGCATATGTATTTCACTGACATATAAGGCTTCCAGCAGTTTCAGCAGGGACGGTTATGCTAAACTCTTAGGACACATGGTCTGGCTCAGGTTCCTGTTAGTGGGTGGTAAAATTTAGGTTTTATTTGAGTCCTGAATATATTTGACTAGTGTCAGAAAGGATTTCCATTCAGCAGACACTGATGGCACCAGAGGGGCTACTTCTGGTTTTCTACAGCATAAAACTTGAAATATCAGCTCCAGCAGTAGCATTAGCTTGTGTATGCTAGACAGGTGTTGTTCGCGTAAGTGTGCACAACATGTTCTTCGACTCCCGGTTTTCCATTCCTGGGCATTTCCCTGGAAAAATCAAGCATATTCTTTCTGTCAGTTTTATTTGACCACCTGTATTCCGCTTGTGCTGTGTGTATGCGCTGGATCTGTTTGTGTGTGTCCTGTCAGTATTTGTAAGTGTTCCCAGATATATTTACCATGACTGTGTGCGTGTGATATTCGCTCGAGATCCTATTCCCTCTAAAGGGACCGTGGCTTGTGCCGTGCGTATTTGTCTAAGTGTAATAGAGGTCATCGACTGCGGACTCCGCTGCTCCCTGGAGGGTGCTGAAAGAGCACTGCACTGACAAATGCCATTCCACTTGCTATTGTGTACATATAACTGTTATAGTGGTTCAACAAACACGTTTGAACACAGGCGAAGACAAGCTTTGTTTTGGGCTGCCTTGCTGACTGCTTGCTAAATGAAATGAACCTCGTGAATGCAAATCTCAACTCAGTTGTTTAAAGTAGAATTTGATTGTTAGCATGTTGCTAAGCTAACAGTGAATAGGATCATATAGGGTTTATTTAGCATTAAAAACCATTTAGTTGTACACTTGAATATTTATACACCATAAAGCATACTGTTTTGGTTAAAAATTATTTTATGTGAGAGAAAAGACCACAGACCACGGGGTGCTACGAGAGACATGAAACCAGCACAGCACAGCTTCTTTCTTACTCGGACGATAGTCAAATATACTGTACAGTTTAAGCAGTTATTATGCTAAACATTTTATGGTATAATGACATGACTCAACCGGCAGAATCAAGCATTCGAGAGAACTGTATATTAAGCATGAAAATGTTTGCACACATAGGATATATATATATATATTTTTTTTTGTCAGTATTAAATGACTAAGACTAAGACTAGATCAAAAATGCCTGCCAAAATTAACACTGGTTTGAACGAGCCGTTTTAGGGGGGCATTGCTTAACTTTGATAAAGAATATCTCTTTGGATTTGAGACTTTACTCTTTGCAACTTTATAGATCTTCTTTATGCACCAAGAGCTTGTAACACTCCAAAAAGGAAGTTAAAATTGAAATTGCATCATATGACCCCTTTAATGATTCATCTGATGCATTTATGATAATTAATGCTTTCTTCTTTTTGGAACAACCTGCATTAAAGAGTGAACTCGTGTCGCCTTATAATGCCGCCCAGGTTTGGCGCTCATAACATTTTGGATCTGATTTACAGACTCAGTGTTTTATGCACACATGTACTGTGAGAATTTTCCCAGAATGGCATCATTTGGCAGACTTGCAGCAAGTAAATGCATTAAATAACTTTGATGAGAAAACAATTCAACAGTGATACTAATTTCTCAGCTCTGTGATTCAACAAGAAACAGTCACTGATCACTGATTTCATGAAATCTTTTCACACAAATAAGTAAGAATAGAACTTGCTTGAGTGATACCAGGGTATTGTACATGGTTGTAAGGATGTTGCTATGCAGATAATAAGGTTTATGATTTTCAGTGAATCATAATGTCTATATGATTTTCTGGTATTGTGTAAATGTCTTTCTTCTGTAAGCCATCTGTACCACAAACATGTTTGTTAAAATCTATAAAAATATAAAAGTATAAAAAGAAATACCAGAAATCCAGTTTCATTATAGGGTTTCTTGAATATTTTTTTCTTATATTGCATCATAATTCCTGACATTTTAGATACAAATGTCAGATTTCCTGATGGGCGTCTGGGTTACATGTTCTTTGGCATTTCTAAATTCATAATGTACCTCTGTCATATGTTGCCATCACTTATTTTATATCCATCTGTGCTTTCAGAAACATGTATATGTGCTATATTTTATTGTGTGTGTGAGTCATGTGCGATAATGTTTGTTCATGACCTTTATCACGTGTGCACTGTCGGTCAGGAATTCGGTATCGTATTTTTTAGCAGTGTAAATCATATTTTATTATGTGTGTGTGAATGTGTAAAAAAAAGGAAATAACAATGTATGTGCAATTATGCATATATAAATTTGTAAGTGTGTGTGTGTGTTCTTGACTGCCTCATTAGCTGCTCGGTCTGCTAGCTGTGTCTTTATTCTCGTTTTATGTGTTCAGGTTTAGGGATTCACCTGAGATTAATTTGCAGTCTTGGGCCGCTCGCTGTCCCTCTTCCAATCCATAATTCAGCAGCAGTGTGGCTCTCTCCCTGACACCTGCCGCACCAGGACCCAGGCAGAGTGAAATATTCACTACAGATCATCACACCACAGCCGTTCGCCCTTATTAACCAGCCCCTTATCCATCTGGAACGCTACATCGTGGGCTGAAAACGGGAGAAATCGGAGACCAAGTGTGTGCATGAGGAGATATTAAAATCAATCATCCGCTCTTATGTCATCCCTCTATGTTGAGCTGCTCTAATCATACAGCAGTCATTAATCATTTCAGGAGGTTGATGTAATATCCTGTGACAGCCGTCTGCGCTTGAGCGTAATGTCTTTATCGTGCTGTTGTTAAGGTTTATCCTCAGGCAAAGTGTAGGAATAGGATGAGGCTTTTTGCTTTTTAATAAAGCAGACGGTGCTTTTGAAATTGTTAGCATAATATTGCTTATCAATTCAGTAAATGCAGTCTCAATTTCAATATTTTATGTGTTTTATCTTTACTGAAAGTGCTGAAGTGTTTGGATCGGTGTAATGAGGGCTTTAGGACTAAATTAATTTTAAATATGCAGATACTCATGAATATTTGAATTGGAGTTGTTTTGTTGATGATTTGGTTTGCTAAAAGCTGTTCTGCAACAGTCTGTGCACACCGTTTATATTATTGGTTACTTTTTTTGGTTTCATTGCTGATTTTATTGATGGGAATATGCATAATGGAAGGAAAGATGTTCCAGATAGTCAAACTGGGCTCGAACTCAGCTCAGTGTTTTGAGTGTTTACTAAAACTATCAAAAATATTTTGGTTAATTAAAATAAAGCCGAAAAATCAACTGAAATAAAATGAAATAAAGTACCATCTTTACTGTCAACGCCAATTTTTAACATACAGTAGATGTGAAAATCGCAATTAATGAACACTTTCAAATACAGATCTAAGGCATTTAAAAAAATTAAAATTTAAAACGTTCTAGAAATTTGAGTTTACTGTGAAGAAAATGTACTGTAATAAAAATGTATATTTTATATAAAATAAATATTTTTCAAAATAATTGGAATCTATCTAATCCATAAAATCAAAGCCACGTCTAACTAAGCTGTATTCCAAATTTGAAGTTGATATCACAAAATTGCTGTTTCTGTGAGAAAAAATAGCCAATGGTTGGGTAGGTAGGTATGTATGCATTTAGTTAATTATATTTTACAACTTCAGTATCAGCAATAGTTATAATTACTGCATGTTGTTGCTTTATGTATACGGATATAACATATAAAAATACACTGTACAATCATGCACGCTATAGTATTCTTACAATCATAAAGCCAAGAGAGAATGAAAGATAAGCAAAAGATCTCTCAGTTTTGCCTCAAAATATGCTGACTTTATCAGTGAGCATCTGCAGTCTTGTTGCGATAGTGGCTCTGGGGCTCCGACACACATTTGGTATTCTTACAGTGAGATGGACAGATTCCTATTAGCATTCCGCACCCCGGAGGACTCGGGTCGGGGGAACGTGGGTGCCA
The DNA here is from genome assembly GCF_003368295.1 of Carassius auratus. Taxonomy (NCBI): domain Eukaryota; kingdom Metazoa; phylum Chordata; class Actinopteri; order Cypriniformes; family Cyprinidae; genus Carassius; species Carassius auratus. The sequence continues at coordinate 25,672 of NW_020526241.1, forward strand.
GCTCAAAGACTGTTGGGTGTGTGAGACGGGTCGAGGGCAGCCACGCAGAACGAACAATTCTTCCTCAATTGTCCAACACATAGTCATAATGAGAAAACATTGATTGTAAACAAAGGAGGCACGGTAATTGGGACTCCATGGGGTAAGTGTCAGGACTCGACCCAGTGGACCGCAATGGGGCTCTCGGATAAAAATGGCTGCTTATTCAAAGTGAGATGCGTGAATGTACTGCTAAAGAGAAAGTAGTGTTACACGTACAACAAGTTGTTTATTTTATTGCCCCTTTACAAATTATGTCAACTTTGTTGTATAATATATATATTACGTGTTCATGTCAAGTCTTTTATTTATCATATATTTCAAAGTACTTAAATTTAATAATGGTTTAATTAAACAATGGAAAATGGCTGTGAAAATGGATAATGGTAGTAGTATTTCTGTTTTCATGGTGAAAAAAATAAAAAATCTTCCATCGTAGCAGCTGCTTTTGCATGTTGCCAGAAGTGGTTTATGAGATATTTATGGAGCAGTGTCATTTCATGGAGTTGTTGATCTGAAGGGGAAATGACAGATGGAGAAATTAAGTTTCTTTGTTCATTATGTCTGAATGAGTCTTTGTGTCAGTGACTGAGGGGGAAAAACAACTAAAAAAGAACCATTCTGAATTCTATCATGTTTTTAAAGACATTATTCTTTGTGTATATGAATAGGCATAATGAGATGGCAGTGAATTAGTACTCCACAGTGGCTTTTGAAACATCCGTGGGGATTTTGTTCATGTAAATATCAGCTTTTCAAGCGGAGCACTGAACATTTGGTGTGTAGTGTGTTGTGATGATATAGATGCAGCGTTATAAATCAGTGCTTGAGTGTGATGTCTGACAGCGGGAGATTTTTGACCGTGATTCTGCTTGTTGTTTTCTCACAGAGCTATTACTCTGGACAATACGCTGGTCATCCTGTCCACCGTGGCCCCAGATGCTGGAAGATACTACGTACAAGCTGTAAATGACAAGAACGGCGAAAACAAGACTGGCCAGCCCATAACACTGTCTGTGGAAAGTAAGTCAGCAGAGATGTAGAAGTTACGCTTGGATGTCCTCCTGTGGGCTAAAATGTATTATCATTTTTACAAATGATTATATCACAGGTGCCAACTACTGTAGTAAAACTAGGGATTTGCATATATTAAAATTTGGACCAATAATTTTCATGTTATTGGCAATATTGTTTTTGAAAATATAAAAAAAAAATATTTAAAATTTAATTAGGAAAGAATTTTATACAATAATTAAATTCTAAATTTGTTTATAGTAAAATAAATAAATGCACACTCACACATTACATTTTTTTTTATAAACAAATGTATTTATATAAAAAAAACACTAGAACCTACTAAAAACTATGTTTGAAAGTTAGAATGGATATATTGCTCGTTCCTATCTGCGATGAAAATAAATTTAATCGATGTTTCAGTTTAAGGTTGTATATATTTTTTTTTATTAACATATATATATATATATATAAAACACATTTTTGCTAATATTACAATAAATGTATGTATTTATTAACTTTAATACTGTAACACTTGAAAGTTCAAATACATATGCATATATTTCTGTTCTCAATTCCTCATGTTCAAATGCAAAAGAATGGAATTAACCCTGTAAATATAACAAAGTTTGGAATCTTGCCTTTCTGTTTTAGACAACATGCTGATTATATGAACATATAAATCTGTGAACAACAGGCTATAGACAAATACATATTAGCCTTCTGTCTGTGACAGTGCTTTTTTTCACTCTCGCAGCATCTGCAGCGAGAATATTAACAGTTATGGATTGTATTTTGTGAGAGTTTCAGTATATCAGATTCTCCCAGCAAACCAGGATATGATATTTTTGAGTCTAATACAGGAGGAACTAAAGAATGGTGCAGAGACAGCGAGAAGATTAGAGATCGTGGGTGGTGTGTGTGTGTGTGTGTGTGTAGAGGGCAGTTCTTTCCAGAAGCTGTAGTTGAATATCAGTGCTTTGCAGAGACTGTCTCTGACAGAGCTCCACACACACACACACACACACATAACTGCCCTGAGAGCAGAGATATAAGTTCCTCTTCCAAACTCAAACCTGTCACACTTGCTGTAACACATACAATATATCGGCTGGCACTTCCTACATCAGGACACACTCACACCTGAAGATGACAGATCGGAGTTCTATTAAAAACACTCACTCGATAATGTCCTTTACCTGTGTGTCATAACAGACTCGCTCAAGCTCTCATCATTTTCTCATTCTCACATTTCTCTTCTGCTGTAGATGTTGGTGGTCCCGCAGACCCCATCGCTCCCACCATTGTCATCCCGCCGAGGAACACCAGCGTCATCTCCGGCACCTCTGAGGTCACCATGGAGTGTGTGGCCAATGCTAGGTGACCGACCTCTGATTCCTTCACAGTTTGAATGAAAGGAAAATGACTTTAATTATGGTGATTACGAGGCGAGCGGTGAATTGAAATCTGTCACAATTCTGTCTGTTTTTATTCGATTTCTCACCACTTTTCTGCAATTATTTCATGTGACGTACAGACTCCATTGAAGCTTATTCTTATATTTTTTTGGTGTTTATGAACTACATTTTTACGATTTATTTATTTTTTTTTAAGAAAATGCTAAATTAATATATGAATGTTCTGGAGTTGACAGAATCCATGACATGCTATTAATTACAAAAGACAAAAACTGTATGCAGCTTTTAAAATAGTGTTTACAAAGTGCTTCAAATACACAGATATTTACATAGCAGTTTCACATTTTGATGGATGGAGAAAAACAAAATAAGAGCACATGGAAATAAAAGGAACAAGCAAGCATTTGCATAATTCAATAAATTATGTTTAACAATAATCTTTTTCAACACCATTTTAATTCTCTGTCAGGCCACTAATAAAGCTGAGCATCAGCTGGAAGAAGGACGGTGTTCCGGTGAGGAGTGGACTGAGTGATTTTAACCGTAGACTGACGGTGTTGAGTCCAGTGGTCAGTGATTCTGGCTTCTACGAGTGTGAAGCTGTCCTCCGCAGCAGCAGCGTTCCCTCTGTCAGCGCTGGAGCGTACCTACATGTGCTCGGTAATACACAATTACACACCAGTTTTTTCTTAGTGTAAATAAATCCACAAGTTCATTCGAAATCCATGAATGGCATGTTTTGTGCCATATTCTTTCTTTCTGTGGCAGTTTATAAAATGTATTTCCCCCTAAAGTGCATTGCGTAGATTTTACAAGTTGCTTTTGGAACTGTACTTTTGAGACTTTAATTGAAATCTCCTCTGTTTTGATCAGCTATCCTCACCATGCTTTTGTTCATTATAGCAGGAGATTGAATACAAAAAAAAGTGCTGATATACAAATGTTCCACTGTAAAAAATAAATAAATAAATCATGTTCAGACTAATATTCTGCTCGTTATAATCAGTGTGCTGAGTCAACCTCTTCAATTCAGCACAAAAATCTATATTCACTGAGCAACAGTGGACATGCTGAAGCTAATGAGCATGTGCAGAAGAAAAGAAGCCAAATTAACTGAAAATACTGTAAAAAGACATCGCAGCAAAGCTTCACTTGGGTGACATTTCAGTCATACATTGTGCCTGTAGCTCTAATAAATTTTTAATGAGTACTTTTTAGAAAGGATGCATTTAAAAATACATTAGAAAAATGTGACTAGTCACTATATACAGTGTATATCCCCTTTAGGGCCATTTTTCTATCTTTATCTCTATGGAAATGTTCTGTTATCAGAGTGAAATCAAAAAGCCTGAATATGATGTTTTCAAAAATCCAACAACAGTCCTGTTTATTTGAAAAATGTTCAATCTTGCTTGCTGTGTTGTCTGTCTGTGGTGTTTTTCTCTCAAGTGCACATGTGGAGGTCACAACCCTCTCTCTCTCTCGCTTCCTCTTTCTTTCCCGCAGAACCTCCTCAGTTTGTGAAGGAACCAGAAAAACACATCACAGCTGAGATGGAAAAAGTAGTGGACATTCCCTGCCAGGCCAGAGGTGAGACACCTTCTGACATCTCATCCTAATGAGGTTTTTCAAGCATCAAGTCATTTTTCTGACAGCAGCATGCTGCACAAACCACCCACAGTTAATCAGAACAGACTCACACACACAATATATATAATATTGTTTTCAATTAGTTTAATATTGAATAAATTATACATTTATACATTAAATGACATAAAATAATATATTATAAACATTAAATATAATAATTTAAGAATTATGCATGCAGTTTGTTTTAAAATATAATAAATATATATTAAATTGATACATACATTTAGAAAGATAAAATTAAAAATATCTTAAAATTTGTTTAATTTTTATTCAGTTTATGTATTAAGAAATGTAATAATTTATTAATAGTTAATAGCTAAATTAATCAGAATAAAGTATATATATATATATATATATATATATATATATATATATATATATATATATAAAATGTAATAAATTATAATATATTAATCTTTATACATTTTAAATTATATTTCAGATATTATTATTACATTATTATATTTATTATTTATAATATTTTATTGTTTAATTCATATTATTTTATATATCATATTATCCCGTATTTTCTTAATTCAACTGGTTTTCTTTACATGTATGCCTGTTCGTCTCAGGTGTGCCTCAGCCTGATATTGTGTGGTACAAGGATGCAGTACCCATAAGCCCCGTGAAGACCCCACGCTACAGAGTGCTGGCAGGAGGTAGTCTCCAGGTTAACGGTCTTCTGCCCGATGACACCGGAATGTTCCAGTGCTTCGCCCGCAACCAGGCCGGAGAGGTGCAGACCAACACCTACCTCGCCGTTACGAGTGAGTTCATCCGTCTATCCCTCTCTACACCTTTCCTCTCTGCCTCGCATGCCTTATACACTAATGCACAAATACATGTGCACATTTATTTCCTCTGCCTCTCTCTCCGTCTGTCTCTTTCTCTCGCAATCAGAAAGGCTTTGAATCCCACACCAACAATGGCTTTCTGTCTTTCTTTCTTCCAGTCTTCGTTCTCTCTCGTGTCGCTGATGTGCTTTTTGTCGGCATGCTAAAGCTGCGATTAATACCCCGTTGTGAGGAAGAGTTGTGAGGAGGAGAGAGACCGACAGAGAGACAGGGAGAGATAAAGAGGGCTTTTATAGAGGACTGACTGAGCTTATCTTGCCGCTCAGAGACACATAGAGCTCTCTGAAACACTAAACACCAGAGCTAGCCGCTGTTTACCTCTGCTTACTGCTCATGGATATGGACAATACTGAAGTTAAAGGGGTAGTTTATCCAAAATGAAAATCTTGCCATGTCGTTCCAAACCTGTATGACTTGCTTTCTTCTGTGAAACACAAAAGGTGATATTTTGGGGAACTGATTTTGCCCAAACAATGGAAGTCAGTGGGGTCCAAAACAATCAAATATGTGAGCCTGGATCACAAAACCAGTCTGAAGAAGCGTGGGTATATTTGTATATTTAAACTTGTACATTGTATTATCGAGTTTTCTTTTACGCCAAAATCTTTAGGTTATTAAGTAAAATGAAGATATTTTGCAAATTTCCAACCATAAATATATCAAAATGTATTTGTTTATAAATAATATATATTGCTAAGGACTTAATCTGGACAACTTTTAAGGTGATTTTCTCAATATTTATTTTATTTATTTAATTTTTTTTTTTTTTTTTTTTTTTTTGCACCCTCAGATTCCAGATTTTCAAACAGATGAATCTCAGCCAAATATTGTCCCAGCCTAACAAACCATACATCAATGGAAAGCATATTTATTCAAATTTTAGACTGTTTTTTTTGGGGGGGGGGGGTGGAGGGGGTCCAGGTCCCATATAAGCTTTTGTTCTCCACAGAAGAACATGTAAGTCATACAGGTTAGGAATGAAATGAGGGTGAATCAGTAATGACACAATTACAATTTTTTAGGTGAACTATTCCTTAAGTATTTTTACCCGATCTGGAAGTTGCGAGGAACTGTTTATTCGCCCACCTCCAAAATCCCAATTTAACTTACTTGTCTACATTTCCCAGTGAATTGTTTTTTTTTTTCCTTTTTTTTTCTGTTGTTGAACTTTTTGTTTCAGACCTGCTTTTATGCTTTTGTTTTCTTTACTTGTTTGGTTTTTCAGCCGGGCTTTGATCCACGGGAATGGAGTTTTGTGTGATTTCCCAGCTCTTGCGAATGCAAGGAGGTGTTTGAACTTGCGTGTGCCGTTGTACGTCTCTGTTTCTCATGCAGTTGCTGTGCTTCTCTCGCAGGCATAGCACCGAACATCACGGCAGGGCCTTCCGACAGCACTGTGATTGACGGCATGTCAGTTATCCTGCACTGTGAGACCTCAGGAGCACCCCGTCCTGCCATCACCTGGCAGAAAGGTGAAGAACACATCCTTCATTGTCTCCACTCACACATTTGAGAGGAACAACTACAGAATGTCAGCTCCCAGGCTGCACTTCACCTCGGAGCCTCTCTGTTCCTCTGTTTTACCAGCTCTGGCTGGTTATTTTCTGCCACTCTATTGAGTCACATTGAAAAATATTTGACATAGGCTACAATTATGCAAATAGAGATAAAAAAAAGATATTGTATGTATGTACAATACAGTTTGAGGTCATGCCGGAGCAGAAGGATACTTTAAATGATTAATTCACCCAAAAAGGAAAATTCTGTCATTGTTTACTCACCCGTCTGTTTTTCCGAATCCACATGTCATTTCCTGTGGAACACAAAAGAATTGTCTTTGTCCCTCTTGTCTACACATTTATAATGAATTGGAATCAAGGCTGCCAAGCTTCGAAAAGTCTATATGACTCCTCACCATTTTTGAAGCCATGCTCTGATACCATAAAACAGCTTTTTGCGATCAGTTGACTCAAATTTAAGTCATTTTATCCATTGAAAAAATCTTCCTAGCTCTTTTGGTATAGAAATATCTGATTAGTAAACAAATAATTCAGTTGAGTCAGAGCTTTTCAATGAATCAGTTGCAGCTCACTGGAAGGGAACATTCAGTTCGGCATAACTCAAAATTGCAGGCAGTTTCTCACACAAAACTAAAGCATGACTTCAGAAGACTTGGAATATAGCACATGAGTCATATTGACCACCTTTATTATAGTTTTATAGTGCCTTTGTGTCCTTTTCTGAAGCTTGAATACCTCACTCAATATCCTTCTCACAGTATTGACTGAATTTTTGATTTCCCTTATAAAATAATCCTCTAAAAATGTGATTTTGTGTTCTTTCATTTTTTTGTTTTGAAACTCTATTGTGAATGGAGATCTTGTAGCCTTAAACTAGATAGTTGAATAAAGATGTCTTTTAAGAATACTAATATAATATACTGTATTATAGTATAGTATAATATAATATAGTATAATATAATATAATCAATTTTAATATTATAATATGTTTTCATTTATTAAATCATAATATTTAATTACATAAATAATAAAAATTGCATAAGTTTTTATTATAGGTTTATAAATATGATTTAATATATATTTTTTCTGTCTTTTTCTTTTAAATAAGCTTTATTTTTTGTTATGCTTGTATACTTGGTTTCTTTTATATTGGTTTATATAAACCAAATTGCATGATATGGATTAAGACCGTAACAAAAATGACACTTATGTATATATGTATGTCTGGGTATGTTCTCCACAGGGGAACGAGTGCTGGCAAGCGGTTCGGTTCAGCTCCCACGGTTCACTCTCCTGGAGTCAGGAAGTTTACTCATAAGCCCCTCCCACTTATCGGACGCCGGCACCTACACCTGCATGGCCAGCAACTCCCGAGGCATAGACGAGGCCTCAGCCGACCTCGTGGTCTGGGGTGAGTGAGCGTGTGTGTGTTTTGAAGTGTATAGATCACAGACTTTGTACTTTAGGATGTCCATGCTTAAGTGCGTTTGCATGTTCGTGTAATACACCTGTGTATATGCTAATTTGCATTTCCTTTGTTTTATCAAACAGCACGTACACGCATCACTAATCCTCCTCAGGATCAGAGTGTCATCAAAGGAACAAAAGCCACCATGACCTGCGGTGTGACACATGACCCCAGTGTCTCAGTCAGGTGCGCCCACATACATTTGACTGCAAATAATTGTAGTAAACACAAAAGCTTAGCATTTTTTTAAACTACTTTTATGCTAATGCAACCATGTGGGTGGAGAAAAATAACATTATTTAGCTAGATGTTTACATTTTTTGAAAAAAATTAAATGTTTTATGAATGCTTTGTAAGGCATTACTTTGCAGTTGCTAAGGAATTTTAGTGCATTGCTTTGCAGTCCTGAGGTGTCTTTAATATTATTTAGTCCCTAAATACTCTAATTTTAGGTTTAAAAAGCAAAATCAGACTTCCAACTTGATATTTTATTGTATTTACATAGTAGTTAAAGTAATGATTCATCAGCGTTCTAATATGGGTTGCTACTGTGTTGTTTTTTTTTGGTGATTTTGGTTCTGGGTCATTGCTTGGCCACTACTAGGTGGATTCTAGTTAATGATACACCGATCATGATTTTCATTGGCTGATTCAGATTTTTTACAAGCTAATTGCCCGATACCGATCCTGAGTTTTTCTCTTTGTTTGAGGAAATGTATATGTTGCTTATTTGTTCTATAACAACTAAACTATGGCTGCATGATAAATCGCATGCAATATTTAATGCACATTTAAACTAAACTAAACTAAACTAAACTGCTAAATATCTGTAGAGATTTGAAATTAGAGGCAACCATTGCATTTTCATCACTATCCAAACTAAAATGTAACACACATGTAGCACGAGCACTTTTTTAAAATGAGATACTTTTATAATAATTGCATAATTTCACGCTTTAAAGCAAAAACAGAGTTTTGTGAAGCTATGCTACAACAGCAATAAAGTGTTTCCTTGGTTGCTGCTGTAAACTAAGCAGCGCTGCACTTATAAACATGCTTTTACACAAAACAAATGATTGGCTTATGTTAATTCACGTTAGCACGCTAGGTGGAGCTAACCAACAATGCATTTTTCCTCAAATATGTTTCATGTATATGGATTTAACATCGTCCACTGCTTATTAATATACAGCCAATGATGGCGCTTGGTGTGAATAGCCCAATAAGGATCTATTGTTTTGATTCAAAAGTGTCATGTTTTTGCATTCAGTGTGAAAAGACAATAACAGGCATTATACGGAGACAAGAGGAATAGAAAATGCCTGAAGACAGTCAGATCTCTTCAGTTATACATTCATGTAACTCCTCATCCCCACATCAATGGAGCACCTAAGAATGTGTTACAAGGAATATCTCACATCCAACTTGGAATGGAAGTACTTGGAGTTTGAGCACTAGTGATATTGATGCATGCCTTAGCAGTATCATAGTCTGCCATGTTTCACGCCAAATCAAATCCTGATGGATAAAATCGTCTAGCGTTAATGATGCCGCACCAGCGTGAAATCATGAGCCATTACATTATCTCAACATTTACAACCCCCATACAGTTCCCCAGAATCTTTGAATCTGCCTGCAGTCCCAGTGTGCTCAGTTGGAAGTCCACAGCCTCAACCATCTTCCATTACAGCAGTCCGATATCGAGGAGTGATCTGAAGGCAAGATTCAGACTCGCATTAAAAACCTGCAAACTTCCAGGGTTCCTCTCAATGAGAACCTGAACTTCACTAAGTGACGTCTTTTATGGGTGTTTTTTTTTTCTTTTCTTCTTTTTGTTTCAGTGATTCAGTCAGGATCCCTCTCTGTCCTCCTTAACCTCCTTCCAAACACCCGTGGAGGCTTTTCACTTATTTTGTAAGGAATGAGGGATGAGAAAGAAGGGCAATTGTGTTAGATGGAAGCAGTAATTGATAGCAGCAGTAAAAGGATTTCCAACAAGCCAGGCCATGATGCAATTAATCACGAGTGTTTGTGAATGCGTATCTGTTTCCAGCGTGTGTGTGAGAGTCTTATCGATTACGCAGAGCTTGGAAACATCTGTTAGAAGCTTCCGATGACCTTGGATGTTCCCTGTACTCTGTACATTGTCTTTGTGATGAATGTAAAATGCGGAACTACATTGTTAAATACACTTCTTCATATACACAGGTGTAATACGATAACTCTGTCTGCCAGACCAGTGGCACAAAGCAACTACTACTTTGCAGTCATTGGAATTATAGAATAAATCATCCTATCAAATGTTATCCTTCCCAAAAAAAAAAAAAAAAAAAGTTTGTTTTGCGTGGTTTCATGGGTTTTAGATGGATGCTAGACCAGTTTGACTCCAAAATATGTCCCATTAGAAAGTGCATTGTATTGGATTTGATGTAATCTGTAATTGAATAATTAATAAATGGGTTAAAATGATGGTCACAATAATGGTCTCCAAATGAGCGGATATTTGTAGACTGTTAATATTGTTGGTGTTTGTGTGTGCATTCAGGTTTGTTTGGGAGAAGGAAGGTCAGGTGATCATCCCTCAGTCTCTGCCTCGACTGCGTCTGGATATCAACGGGACGCTGCACATCTCTCAGACTTGGTCAGGTGACATCGGCACATACACCTGCAGAGTGACATCAGTGGGCGGCAATGATTCCCGCAGCGCGCACTTACGCGTGAGGTCAGAGATGAAAACCCACTTCCACGATCCTCTGTGCTCTGTTCCCTAGTCCTTCATCTCTTCTGATCATTTCTTTTTGATTTGCTCTCTTCCTGCTCTCTGAATTGTATCTCATTCAGTTTTTCAATATCCCTGTTTATCACCTGCACTCGGCCTCTTTTTCTGTCTCGATGCCTCCATTTTTTAATTTAATAGAGCAGCAGTTATTGTCTGCTCTCATTTTTTTTTTTTTTCTGTTCATCTTCATTTTTTCGGTTCACCCTGTCTCTTTCTTTTTTGTCATGTCTCTTATCGAATGATGCTGTAATCTTATAGTCATTTTATACTCACTCATTCATTTCTACGTTTCAGCACTGTCTAACATTCCCATTCTCTTAAAACTCTTATTTTCTTCATGTCTTATGTAAAGAGAGGAAAAGGAAAAAGTGGTATTCTGTGCTCAATGTGTATGTTGCATTTACAGTTCCTGATTAATGGTTGTGGCTTCTTGTTAAATTCAATAATATTGGTAAAAATAGTTTTAAATGATCCCTTTATGTACTTGTTTCTTTCAGACATTAGATATAATGCTACATGAAGTGCACATTAAATAATCTCAGGTATCGTCTGCCCTGAAAAGACTATCTCACGCTTTTCCACAACATATTGCCCACAGGCAGCTGCCTCATGCCCCTGAGAACCCCAGTGCAGTGTTAAGCACCACAGAAAAGAGAGCTATAAACCTGACGTGGGCCAAACCTTTCGATGGGAACAGCCCTCTCATCCACTACATTCTGGAAGTGTCTGAAAACAGTGAGTAAAGACCCCAAATGTGGATTCTTAAACTTGGGCAAGTTGTGTGACATTGATGTCGATACCTTGTTATGAATTTCAATGATGATGTTCTGAAAGTCATAATAATGTGAAATTAATGTGATATTATTATTATTATTATTATTATTATTATTATTATTATTATTATTATTATTATTATTATTAATATTATTATTATTATTTCTTTTTTTTTATTGACAGTGTAAACAGTGTTTAAAATATATGTAAATAATAATAATAATAATAATAATAATAATAATAATTATTATTATTATTATTATTATTAATGTTGTTGTTGTTGTTGTTATAATAATATTATTATAATAATTATCACAATAATTTGTTTAGGATAACAACAACAACAGGAATAATACATGTGCTTATCATCATCATCATCATCATCATCATCATCATAATCATCATCATTATCATTATTATTATTATTATTATTATTAAAGTTATTATTATTAAATGTCATATATATATATATATATATATATATATATATATATATATATATATATATATATATATTTTTTTTTTTTTTTTTTTTTTTTTTTGCATTGGTTCATTGAACCATGGAACATGAGAGGTTCTTCAGTGACTTCATAGGACCTTAAGAAGATTGTCCTATGCAAAACCTCTTTTTTATAGTTGGTTTAGTTCTTCACCTAGCTTTTTATGTATTCTTCATTATCTGCTCTACACAGATGCTCCTTGGACAATCCTGTTGGCCAACATCGAGCCGGAGTCGACTGCTGTAACGGTCAACGGGCTCATCCCGGCGCGCTCATACCAGTTCCGCCTGTGTGCCGTCAACGATGTTGGCAAGGGCCAGTTCAGCAAGGAGACTGACCGGTGAGCAGATCGCAGGGTCCTAAAGCCTGCAGCGTACCACAGCTTTGCCCTGTCTGACCATAAAGATAACTCTATCACTCTGTCACAGCATGTGAAAATTGCCTGTGCTCTCGTGGGACAGTTTCTATAGGAGGATTTATCTGTCTGAACGCTGTGTGTGTATATGGCTGTATTTTTCTTGGGTGTGTTTATGTGTGTCAATGTATCTTCCAAGGATCAGTGTTATCAAAGCCCTTGGCGTGTAAAGAAAGCTTTTCCACACTTAAATTAGACATTCAGCAAATTCCATCCGAATGGCCACAAATCCCTCTAGTTCTCCTGAGGTTTGAGACAAACCTCTTCTAGCTGAGATAATCCAAACTCAGAATATACAGAAGAGAACTGGCCTATATAAGAGATAGAGATCATTTATGACTATATTAGACATTATATATCAGAGATGAACCATTTGCATTTGAATGAATAGGAGAAACTGACTAGAATGAAAGAAGTCCCACCTTCCAAGTAAAAGAGCCAATGGCTGGTCAGCAGTCTCATTGTTTGGTGTTTGTGATTGTTCCAGACTGGACCAATCTGAAAAAAAAAAAAAAAAAAAAAAAACTTTTTTTTAACATAAAAACTAAGTTTACAATACAGTAATGTCCGTATTGCCAATTTGAAATTGCATTTCCTTTCATGAATTGCATTCATCTGAAGCTCCTGGTCTTAATTTATATTTGACAACATTTTGTAATGTTATATTAGCATTTTTATAATGTTAAATATTATCTTGTGTTAATCTTTAAATATTATCTTTTGTTTAGTGATCAACCGATATATCGGTGAAAGCAATATATGGGCCAACATTTGGCATTTACAAAGAATGTAAATGGTATAAAAATATACCATTACCTGGTCTTTGAGGAATTTTTATTTTTACCATTATATAATGATTAAGATTATAACTTGAATTTACAATTATTTGTTTATTAGTGAAAAATACTATAATAAGATTACAGAATTTAGAAGTTTTATTATTATTATTATTATTATTATTATTATTATTATTATTATTATTATTATTATTATTATTATCATTATTATTATTATTATTATTATTAATACATTTTTTTGATTGAGTCGTAAAAAGAATTTCGGACCCACTTTATATTAAATGGCCTTAACTACTATGTACTTACATTTTAATTAATAATTTAGTCCAACGTACTTATTGTGTACATACATGTTTTTACATTGTACTTATGTATATAAAAAAAACTACATGTAATTACATTTGTATTTAATTTCTGTAATTACATGTATAATTACACTGTTGACCCATACTTTACACCTGCTCCCACCCTTAAACTTACCCATACCTCCAACCCTCTCCCTAACCTTACCCCTATCCCACCTCAATAGCAGCAAAAGTGTTTTACAATACAATATGAACACAATAAGTACATTGGACTTATTTATTTATGTAAATACATAGTAGTTAAGGCCACCTAATATAAAGTGGGACCAAATTTTCTTTCTAATTTATTTAATATTTTGTCAAATAAATATACATTTCTTTGCCTTCTAAATGTCCTTTATCTTTAAATTAAATAGTGTTATTTATATCGGCTTTATATTGACCATCAAAAAATCCATATTGGTTGATCCCTGCTCGTGTTTGTCTTCTTTCCTCCAGGGTGTCTCTTCCAGAGGAGCCGCCCAGCGCTCCGCCTCAGAACGTCATCGCAAGCGGCCGCACAAACCAGTCCATCATGATTCAGTGGCAGCCACCACCAGAAAGCCACCAAAACGGCATCCTGAGAGGATACATCATCCGGTGAGACATGTTTATGCATGTCTGGGGTCTTTACATTATCTTAAACCCTTTTCGGTTTTTGCCCTTGTTTCACTCTTATTTTTTTGTAATATGTTTTTTCCAAAGCCATGCCAATGTGACTCTTTTCCAGCCGGTCTAGATTCTCTTTCCCCACAGCTGGTTTGTGGGTGAATTCGATTGTATTGTATTATTTCAAGGCTACTTCAGGATTTGAGCACTTCAGGGCTTTTTCCTTGCTGTCAGTAATGACAGTGAAATGGACTTTTTGTTCATTTATTTATATATTTTTCCTGTTCATCACTGAAGAAAGCTGAAGGCCGTTTTTGGTATTGCAAACATAAGTAATGGTACCTGACCTTGGTCGCCCCATGTGGTCCTCAGCACAGTTCAGGAAAAACACACAGAATGCTATGAAATTTCTGGAGTGGTTCTCTGTCGCTCTCTGTTGCTTACAGATGGTACTGCTGGACATAAACCCGACAGATCTGATTATGAAGAGTAGATGACAAGGTGTATTTTAGAGATGTTTATCAGATTGTAATCTGGAGGAAACTCTCTGCCCTGTCAAAGCTCTCTATATGTTAAGATCAGAAATCTCTGCACCTGTCCTCGACAGTAACAATATGACCATCTGCTAATCTCAGGTATCGTCTGACCGGTCTGCCTGTGGATATCCAGTATAAAAATATCTCTAACCCTGATCTCACCAACCTGCTGCTGGAGGATCTCATCATCTGGACGAATTATGAAATTGAGGTGGCAGCATATAACGGAGCTGGACTGGGTGTTTACTCCCATAAAGTCACAGAGTGGACACTCCAAGGAGGTGAGGGGTTAGATCCCATTCAGAAGTTTGGGATCAGTAAAATCGATTGATTTGAATACCTTTATTCTTAAAATGTTTGAAATGACAGAAAAGTCATTCAGTGAATTTAAAATTTACATTTATCAAACAATCCTGAAAAAAGTATATATCACAGTTTGCAGAAAAAAAAAAGAAAAGAAACAGCAAAACTATTTTTAACATTCATAATAATAATAAGTACCAGATCATATTAACATATTAGAATTAAAATGGCTTACAAAAAAAAAAAAAAAACCCTGAAAAAAATGGCTCACAGAAATAAATTACATAAAAAAAAATAAAAAATAAATATATATATATATATATATATATATATATATATATATATATATATATATATATATATATATATATATATATATATATATATATATATATATATATATATATATATATATATTGTCTTCTATTTTAATATATATATATATATATATATATATATATATATATATATATATATATATATATTAAAATAGAAGACAATATTTTTTAATTATACAGAAGTTTTACAATATTATTGTTTTAATGTATTGTTGATTAAATATATGTAGTCTAGCTGAACACAAGATACTTTGACGAACACCAAACAAATCTTACAGACCTAACGTATGTTTGATTTTTGATCATTTATTTGTGTATTTACTGCTTTTTTTATGATTTATGAAAATGGGATAATACAAATATTTACTAATAATTGTTAATAAATTACATAATTTTAAACGTATGTCACGAATAGATCTTTCTGGAAAGTCTTCTCTCAACTCCTTTCCATGAAATGTTGGTTTCAAAAAGTACAAAAAAGTACTTTATGCAATTTGTGCACTAAATTCTAAGTTTTGTGTTGCAGACCAAAATTTGAATTGTTATTTACTGAAAATTAAAGTTTGAGGTCACTGTGACCTTTCGTTGAGTAAAGAGCCATTTAAAAATACTTAAAAATTGTTTTCCATGGAAAATTACAATCTACGTGTTTTAGTATATTATGAGGCATAGTTGAGTAATTATTCCTTTAAAATACCACTGCTTAGTTATAAATCTATCATTTGCAAAGTCAGAGCTAATGAATCTTCTCCGTCAATTTTCTGCAGTGTAGCAGCCGAAATGGGTTACCAAAAAAAGAAGTCTCATTTGTTTCCGTCTCTGTCTTCCATTTTCCATTTTCCCTGTCAACCAGTTCCCACCATCGCTCCAGGCAATGTGAAAGCAGAGCCTGTCAACTCCACCACAATCCGCTTCACCTGGACAGCCCCGAACCCGCAGTTCATCAACGGCATCAACCAGGGCTACAAGGTAAACGCTGAAGGAATGAGAATACATCTGCTCTCAGACCTGAGCCGCTGAAAATGCATTAAACGCTGCTTGTATTTTTAGGCGTTTTGAGTTTGATGATGAGATTTCATGCTAGGGTAGCCAGAGGTCTCTTTCAGCTCCTTTACTCTCATTCCTTTGTATTTGTTTTTGCTGAGAGATCCGGAATCGATCCTCCTGTCACTCTGCTTCTTTATAGCCAGACTGTCTGTGGAAAAAAAATGTTTAGAACAATTACAAAATGGAGACAGTCAGCCGGACACATTAGTCTTAATAGCTTATTAGGCAGGTTTAGGATCGGTCCCAGACAACAACAGCTGGGATTGGAAAGAATATTTGTCGGAGGCTTTTCTTTTCTCTGTGGACTCGTTGGAAAATAAGCTTATAACTCTCATTCCCTCTTTAGTGCCCTCAGAGGAGAGTTTCAAGTGTCTATAAACTCTGAAATGCCAAATAATCCACAATAGTATTGAGAAAAGGGAGGAAATCTGAGACCGTTCAGCCATTCTCAGTGGAGAATAAATCTAGCGCTCTGATAGTGTTATTTGAACACCATTATTCAAATTAGGGAATGTGTGTCAGTGCTGTTCAATTTTTACACCATTTCTATTTTATGCATGTTATGGTGTCATATTTAGTCTGTTCTCTTTCTTTCTTTCTTTCTTTCTTTCTTTCTTTCTTTCTTTCTTTCTTTCTTTCTTTCTTTATTTATTTCTTTCCTTGTTCATGTGTGTGTGTGTGTGTGTGTGTGTGTGTGTGTGTGTGTGTGTGTATATATATATATATATATATATATATATATATATATATATATATATATATATATATATATATATATATATATATATATATATATATATATGCACAGTATATGTGTATGTGTGTATTATTATTTTACTTGTCCCAGACATCAGAATAAGCTTACAAATGCTATTAAAACATGTTTTGACGAAGATATATCGCTCTTCTCCATTCTGGAGGATGCTGATTTGATTTATATACACTGTAAAAAATAAGTGTAATTTTAACTGTAAAATTTTGTAAAAACGCTACGGAAAAAAACTGATAATAGGTTAACAGTAAGTTCCCGTACTATATACAGGGAAAAACTGTAAAAGATCTAACAAAGCATTTAATGTAAATTTACAGTAAAATTCTGTTAATTATACAGCTTTTAGAAGTAAAAAAAGAACAAATCAATGTATAATTTACAGTCTAAAACTGTAAACTGATATTCCCAGAATTCCCTGCGTGACACTCCACGTTTGAAAGTATTTTGTTTAAATAATCATGTTTTTAAATAGTTCTTGTTATCAGTTATGTACATTTGAGCTTTATGTTACATCTTCTGTTGCTTAATGAAAGTTTTTTGCATTATTTAAGTATCACGTGTGTTACCATGATGGTGTTTTGTGTTTCCATAAATGTGCACCTTCTATATGTTAATATATACTTCTGCTTGTGGTGAAGCTACTTGTGATGAGCTTTGATACTTCATGTGGCTTTCTCTTATACAGTACCATCTTTATTATTATGGTGGTTGTCAGTATTTTCAAGGTACAAAACAGATTTAATTTTGTGTGTTGTTGAATTTACTGGTTTATATTCACATTTCCTTGTTTGTAAATTACAGCTTTATATTGTAAAATTAACAGTTTTTGACGTAAATGTGTTTACAGTTTTCTGTATTTTTACAAAATTATTCTGGCAACCACAGCTGCCAAAAAGTTTTTGTAAAAACAACAAGACATTTTTTACAGTGTATATATATTATTTCACTGTTATGACCCAGAAAATAATAATCAACTTAAAATACTTGATTTAAAACATTATTATTGGTCCTTTCCATTTTGATCCATGCTGGAATGAATGCCAGATAATGTTCAAAACAATAAGGAAACAAGATAACAAGAAAGTCCACGTAAATAAATATCCCAAACTGGATACTTTATTAATCTCTTGCTCTTTTAAGCTGTTAGCATGGGAGCCAGGAAAGGAAGACGAGACGACAATAGTGACGGTTCGGCCGAACTTCCAGGACAGCGTGCATGTGGGCCACATCACCGGTTTAAAGAAGTTTTCTGAGTACTTCACCTCTGTGCTCTGCTTCACCACACCAGGAGACGGTCCTCGCAGTCCTCCACGACGACTGCGCACTCATGAAGACAGTGAGTTCCTGTTCCAACACACACATGTTACATGATTATTGTTGATGTTCAGTGCTTTCAATTTCAAGAACCAGTGGAGGCAGCATGACCTCTGACCCTGGTTTTAATGGAAACCACCCTCACATCTCCAGGTATACTGTACCTGTGAAGGTCTCACAGTCTGACCTCTGGCCTGTATTTTCAGCTCCTGGTGCTGTGGGTCACCTGAGCTTCACTGAGATTCTAGACACTTCTCTCAAAGTCAGCTGGAGAGAGCCCAATGAGAAGAACGGCATTCTGACTGGTGAGTTATCAACAAAGATATCTGTTACGGAAATTATACAGGTTCCATTGATGCCTTGTGAAAAATCATATTATTGATATATAAATTATTATTATTATATATATATATATATATATATATATATATATATATATATATATATATATATTTTTTTTTTTTTTTACTATTAAAATAATTTAACATCATATATCAATCTTATACAGTATATAATATTAAATGTATAATGTATTTGTATCATTAATGTATAATGTATTTGCTTGTTTTATTTTTTTTTATTAAATCATAAATGTATTAATATGTGTAATAACTTCAAACATCTTATTTAAATGGAATTGTAATTTTATACTATATATATATATATATATATATATATATATATATATATATATATATATATATATATAAAATTTTGCAATAAACAGTATGTATAATTAAAAATAATTATTCCCAAAATATTTTAAAAAGTTTACTCCATAATTTCAATTCTAGAATCCTAGTTTAATACTCTATGAAATTGATAAAGTATATTTAGTTTACTTATGATTCATTTTATAAAATGCATGTTATATATAATATTATATTATATTATATTATATTATATTATATTATATTATATTATATTATATTATATTATATTATATTATATTATATTTCATATTTGTTTCCTAGGGTATCGTATATCATGGGAGGAGTATAACCGTACTAACACACGGGTCACACACTACCTGCCTAATGTGACTCTGGAATACAGAGTCACTGGACTGACCGCTCTCACCACTTACACTATTGAGGTGGCTGGAATGACCTCCAAGGGTCAGGGTCAGCTGTCATCTTCAACCATCTCTTCAGGAGTACCGCCAGGTAAAGCACACACATGCACAAACCAGTCAAAACAGTAACGGCAAACCTAACATTAAAATCGGACCGGAAAGGCTAAGCATGGTCTAATGGGGGAAGAGAAAACAACATATTCTTTCCACGAGTTCCCCTGAACCAACTTTAGACCACCACTGGTTTTAGAGCTCCCATTAAAGGACTACAGAGGGTTATAAAGTTAAAGATCCGAGCCCTCGTTATTGCACCGATGCAGCACCAACACATGCAGCCCAGAGCCGCAGAATAACTGACAGGAGGAGTCAAGATTACGACTCCCACGACAGAGATCGTTTCTCATTTATTGCTTCATTAGACGCTCTGTGGCTTCGACTCGAGCCATGTAAGAGTCGCACACATTCAAAAGGAGATGTAGACGTATAAAGATGTATGAATCCTGTACGGTCATATTATCGCATCATGTTACCCTTATTACCCAAAGTTATGCAGAGCCTGCTGCTTTCCTGACATACCCACAGTGTTTTATTGGAGGAATATTTCATCTTCTGATAATAAGCTGGGGAACAGCTGTGAGTGTGGAATGATTTGTACCAAAGTTCTCGTTCACGTCAGACATTAAACTGTGGGAAAACTGTTTTAAAGTATATTTAGAGCTGTTTGCTATAGTTGTAGTTTAACAGCAACCATAGCAGATGCCACATTCCACAGCCATCGTGAAACGGTCAGTTTGTCGTCACTGACAGTAAAAATCTATAAGTTTTCCAAGATTCCACAATACTGTGTAGCCTCTGGTTGTAAAAAAATAATAATTAAAAAATTACAAATTAAAATTCCTGAAGTAATGAGACTTTGACAGGTAAGGACGGTCATTCGTTCATTGTTTATTTATTTCTCTGTATACAAATCCTCATTTTACCAAAAGGGGGAGCCATAACACAGCCAAACATTTTCACAATATGACTTTGCTTTAATGTTTGGATCCTGAAACGGTCTGTTCTGCTCTGGATATATTGCTATATTATATATTCAGTGCTAAATAAAAATAATAATAATGTTTTAAAAACTAAAACCAACTTTTCTCTCTCCCAACACAGAGCTTCCCGGGCCTCCCTCAAACTTGGCCATCTCAAACATTGGCCCTCGATCGGTAAACTTGCAGTTCAAGCCAGGATATGACGGCAAGACCTCAATTTCTCGTTGGCAGGTGGAGGCCCAGGTGAACCACTTGTTGTTCATGAGGGTGAAGTTTTAACATTGTTTATCTGATCTTTGAATGAACCTCTCTTTTGCATGGATCTCTCTCAGGTGGGTGTCATTGGAGAGAATGAGGACTGGGTGACGGTCCATCAGCTGGCCAACGAGCCTGATGCTCGCTCTCTGGAAGTCTCCGGCCTCAACCCCTACACCTTTTATAGGTGACGCATACATTCATTTATTTTTTACTTACATAAATATATGATCAAATAAGGCCTCAAGGAGGTGTGAAAAAGAGTTAATTCATTTCTGACAGGTCTCCACAAAATCAAATCATACAGAGAAATCATATTTGAGAACTGGTTATTCATAGTTATAAATAGTAATCAGTCTTGATTGACCACTTGTGATATTTTAGTATAATTTATTTACTGTTATAGTATATATTCATATATTTACATTAGATTCTTTAATATTTTCAGGCTTTATTTTAAATTTAGTACAATTAATAATTATTGTGTGTGTGTGTGTGTGTGTGTGTGTGTGTGTGTGTGTGTGTGTATCCTTTTAAATTGACTTAAGTTTTATTAATTTTGCCATGGACTTTTATAATTGTTATGCACTTTTCAGTATTCCTCTAGAGATTTAATTTATTTTTAATTCAGTTTTAGTGATTTTAGTACTAATTTATTTCACTAATGAATAAATACATACAGTATATCAGTATTAATGAGTATTTGGTACTTTATTTACTTTGCTGGTACTTATTTATTTCAGTTATTTGGCAAGGCAACATTTTTAATTTTCAATTACTTTTTTCATAAAATATTTATATTTAATTTTCTTATATATATATATATATATATATATATATATATATATATATATATATATATATATATATATATATATATATATATAATATTTTATTACATATTTTTTTTGGCTTTATGCCCATTATTGAAAAAAATATTTGTAATAGTTTTACATTTAGTTTTAGTTAACAATAACAATGTTAATGTAAATCAGGCCATTGCAATAAGTCTATAATGGGATTTGCAGGTTCCGTATGCGTCAGGTGAACATAGTGGGCACCAGTCCACCCAGCCAGCCTTCCAGAAAGATCCAGACCCTGCAGGCTCCTCCTGATATGGCTCCTGCAAATGTGACCCTGCGAACGGCCAGCGAAACCAGCCTCTGGCTCAGATGGGTGGTATGTTCTACAATCGAAACCGTACACACACTCAGTGTATGTCATTGAGACTGTGACACAAACTCAGTCTTTCTCTTTTTTGCCTGTTGATCAGCCTCTTCCTGAATGGGAGTACAACGGGAACCCAGAATCGGTGGGTTACCGTGTGCAGTACAGCAGGATCGGAGCTCAGTCCAGAGCCCTGCTGCATGTCATTGCAGATCGCCTGGAGAGAGAGTTCACCATCGAGGACCTGGAGGAGTGGATGGAGTATGAGGTCAGAGTTCAGGCCATCAACGGCATTGGAGCAGGTCCCTGGAGTCAACCTGTACGCGGAAGAACCAGAGAGTCCGGTAAGGACAAACCAGTAATCTTGGATTTATTTTTTTTATAGTTTATAATTTATTTATTTTATATTCTACATATTTTACATTTAAATATTTACAAATTATTATGTTTACTCTATTTTAATAAGGGCATGAAAATAATAATAATAATAATAATAATTATTATTATTATTATTATTATTATTATTATTATAAGAGTTTATATATATATATATATATATATATATATATATATATATATATATATATATATATATATATATATATATTAGTATTAGTATTATTAGTCTTATTATTGAACATTATAGGCATGTTTGGTATCATAATGTAAGTAACAATAAAGATAAAGTAATTAATTGAAATAAAACACTTAGTTCAGACATTAAAAATATGTGCAAGCTGATATGCTAAAATAATTCAAACTAGAACTGAAAAGAAAATCTATCTTAATAATACAAAATAATATAAAATTATAAAAGCACATAACAAATTACTACAACTGAAATATTAAATCAAAACGAATATGTCTGTGTGTATAATTCAATAATAATAAATTATGTAATAGCATATAAATCATTCTAAAGCAACACAAATATATCTCTTATCTTATAGTTTCAAGGAACTGTCCATTTTGGAAAAAACTTTCCATTGATCACATGTTGAGGTTAAGGCCTGTCTAAAGTCATTCATCATACATAGTACGTGGGCACATGATTTCCTGTTTAAACAGGCTATAATGTGCACAGATCTGCACACACATGCAAGCCTTTCCATGTCTCCTGCGCCATGAGAGAGAAGCAAACACACTTCCTCTGGGTCACCTGTTTTTCTCTTTCTGCTCAGCTATTTCTCCATGGTTACCAGAATTCAGGGAAATGGGTTTGGGATTAATAAGTGGGTGTTGAGGAAATTGGTAACGCATGGGGCTGTACACACAACTCCCCCTTTTTTTTCTTTAACCAATCAGATTCCCACAATCATGCACTCTGTGTCCAGGGATTTGTGCCGGAGAGTGATTCTCTGTGTTACTCCCCCAATAACGGTCAAACTATGGTATCTTTCAGACTTCGCTGCGTGACTTCAGACTTCAATGTGTTCGGCTATCAGCACACTCTAAATCCTCCCCCAGCACACAAACACACACACACACATAGATATAAGGCACATATTTCAACCCCATTAAGGACTTGGAATGCATAGATGTACAGGTGCATATGAAAAATAAAAAAAGAATGAATGTCTTGGAAAAGTTCTTTAGTTTTTGTAATTTAATTTTAAAAGGCAAACCAGATTGAAGCCCAGGTTGCTTTGATAGCGGCCTTCAGCTCCTCTGTACTGTCTGTCAGATGTTACTTCCTCTTCACAATGTCTCATAGATTCTCTGTGAGGTTTAGGTCAGGTGATTTGGCTGGCCAAACAAGCACAGTATATCATAGTCAGCAAACCACTTGGAAGTTGTAATGAACCTTTTCAATGACATAATTTATTTTTAGATGCACTTATCTACTGAAAGACTAATTTAGCCATACATGCCTTTAGCTAACACATTCATCTGTCTGCCTTTGTTTTAATGCAGTCCCCTCTTGTGGCCCCACAAATGTTTCTGCATTTGCCACTACCTCCAGCAGCATTCTGGTCCGCTGGTTTGAAGTTCCCGACCCCGACCGGAATGGGCTCATCTTGGGCTATAAGGTCTGTAAGCACTTTCAAGTGAAAAAACAAAAACAAAAAACATTCATTAAACCTAAGCTGCAAAAATGACAAATGAAATGAATACTTGACTGCAAAAAAACATGAGCAAAGCTTCTTCTCTCTTTTGTTTTCATGCAATTGAAAGTGGAAGTGTCGCACATTTAAAAGAAACAGCTTATTTCCCTTACACAAAATCATTTTATTATGTCTCTTTTTTTATTTTCAGGTGGTGTATAAGGAGAAGGATTCCGACTCTCCTCTTAAGTTCTGGACAGTGGAAGGCAATGCCAGCCACAGTGTTCAGCTGACAGGACTGGGAAAATATGTTCTGTACGAAATCCAGGTGCTCGCCTTCACCCGCATTGGAGATGGACGACCCAGCACTCCTTCAATCCTGGAGCGAACCCTTGATGATGGTGGGAATTACAATACACACACACACACACACACACACACACACAAAAAAGACTGTTGCCTTATTATTAAATAATCAGATGTCTTTACAAGTTTATGATGTTCTTATTTTCAGTGCCCGGGCCACCAGTCGTCATTCTTTTTCCTGAAGTCCGGACCACGTCGGTCAGACTCATTTGGCAGCCACCTTCCCAGCCCAACGGCATCATACTGGGTATAAGAGTTTGTCTGCATGCATTTCTTTCTTCTGGTGTTTATACTTACATGCTTGTCTTCTGAATGACCTCTTTTTACCATCAAGAGATGAAACATCCCTGAACACTTTCAACAGTGACTGTTAACAGCTCATACACATGCAAATATACATAAACATGTAAAAACAAGCACAGAGTATCACATTAAAATAATCTGTCCTATTTTTGAACCATATTTAAACTACCTTTCAAATTTTGGAGTCGGTATGATTTTCTATTACTGTATGTTTACCAATGCTGCATTTATTTGAATTTTTTTTTTACACTTAAAACAGTTAATTGTGAAATATTATTACAAATTAAAACAGATGTCTTCTATTTTAATTCATTTTAAAATTGTGTTAATTATAAAATTATTTTCTTGAAAAGTGATGTGCTGCTTAATATTTTTGTTAAAACTGTAATATGTTTAATTTCTAAAATTTCAAAGAACAGCATTTATTTGAAATAGTAATATTTTGTAACATTATAAATGTTATTTGTCACTTTTAATCAATTTAATGCATCATAGCTGAATACAAGTTTTATTTTTCCTTAAAAAAAAAATCTTACTGACTCCAAGCAATATACTCTTACTCTTAAGAGGCCCCATTGTTAATGAAATCACTCTTTATTTTGCTTTAGCTCATTAGCTTGCATTTCCTCTCATCAAGAAACAAGGCAAACGTGTTACATTTCCTCAATTGCATGCAAGGAATAGCATAGTTTGTTCAGTCCTGACCTCTGTGATGTCATCGGTTCCCTCTACAGCCTATCAGATCACATACCGCCTGAACTCCACCAATAGCAACACAGCCACATTTGACGTCTTGAACTCCAGTGCAAGGCAGTATACCGTCACCGGACTGAGGCCGGAATCCGTGTACGTGTTTCGTATCAGAGCGCAGACACGCAAGGGTTGGGGAGAGGCAGCGGAGGCTTTGGTGGTCACCACCGAAAAGAGAGGTAATGCATAGTGTCATCACACATCAGCAAGATGACCTCAAACTGAGCAGTGTGTCTGATATTAAGAAAGAAATTAATTATAAATGGTTCAAATTAAACAGAAAACGTCCATATGCATATTATCGTACTGTCTTAGGTTCATGTAATCAGATTTAAAGTGTTTGTGTGTCCATGTCTCTGAACGGAGATGTCTACGGTCCGCTGAGGTCAAGTCCTAAACAAATCTATCCATTTTACCCAGACCCGCTTTGGTGTGGTTTGAGACGCTTGGCAAAAGTTTCACTGCACTGACTTCCACTCGAGCAAAGGCACATTCTTCTTACAAAGCATTATAATCAGAACTTCGGATTATTTTTGCAGTTCACTGATCCAACGTAGAGATCAGAGGTTTTGACTCGTAAAGTGTTCTTATGTAATGTCATATTAGAGTCATAAATTCTCTGTAGTCTAATGTATATTTTAAAATGTTAACCATGTTCTGCAGGGTTATTAGTGTGCAGTGAAGCAGTGATAATATTGTATGACTGCACACAGGGAAAAAAAAAGATTTGGGATGATAATTTAGATAGAAGTTAAAGTTGCTACATAATTAAGTTGCTATTTGAAAAAGTAACTAAAAGCTAACCAAAAGTAGCTCAACTAAATTAGCTTCAATATATTAAAACTAAATAGAAGCTATTTAATTTGCCATGTGCTATTACTAGTATCAGGGTACGGGGACAAACACAAACATTTGAATACAGCTTTGAGATGATATCAGATTCAATGCAGTTTATAAAACAAGATAAGTCGTAATAGTATAGAGTTAAAAAGGTTTAAACATTGTGCCTTCTGTGAATCGTTTATATCAACTGTTCAAATAAATGATCGACGCTACACAAATGGGTCACAAACATGATAGGAATGTGTTTGATTATTGGCTTTAAGATTTTAAGTGTGCTTATGCTTGACCTTTGACCCCCAGCTCGACCACAACCCACCAGCCGTCCCGCAGTCCCACAGGAAAACGTCCTGGCACGCAGCGTGCTGTTGTCGTGGGAACCTGGCAGTGATGGTTTATCTCCGGTCCGGTATTACACGGTTCAAGTCAGAGAGCTGCCTGAGAAGAACTGGACCGTTCATTCTGCGTCTGTTAGCCACGAGTCCAGCTCCTACATTGTCGACAGGTACAAAAGACATCTGCTGGGAAGTTTTAGTGTGGTTTGATTCAAAAGTCCTTCGTGCATAAATCACAGTTCTTCACAGCACAGATTTGACATTAACAAGTGACGTTACTTTGTTAGTCACTGTAACTTTATACTGGCTTCACGCAAAGCATATTCTGAGCAGAGGCCTGTGTTTTGACTTGTGTGTGTGATTTTTATTTCAGACTGAAGCCTTTCACGTCCTATCAGTTCAGAGTGAAGGCCACTAATGATATTGGAGACAGTGACTACAGTGAAGAGAGTGAAGCCATTACAACACTACAGGACGGTTAGAACATTTAACCCTTCCTTCTTCTTTCCGCTTCTCTTGTACTCTTTGTCAGTGTTTTATGCTGTTTGCAACATACACTTAGCAGTGCATTTGGTTCCTCTGGCACACTGTAATAAATTCGTGTTTTATTTACCGTGTTTTCCGGACTATAAGTCGCACTTTTTTTTCATAGTTCGGCTGGTCCTGCGACTTATAGTCAGGTGCGACTTATTTATCAAAATTAATTTGACATGAACCGAGAGAAATGAACTAAGAGACATGAACCAAGAGAAAACATTACCATCTACAGCCGCGAGAGGGCGCTCTGTGTTACTCAGTGCTCCTGTAGTCTATACTGAAGACATAGAGCGCCGTCTCGCGGCTGGAGACGGTAATGTTTTCTCTTGGTGCTTGGTTCTAAATAAATGTGGCTACTTATATGTTTTTTTCCTCATCGTGACGTATTTTTGGACTGATGCGACTTATACTCAGGTGCGACTTATAATCCGAAAAATACGGTAATTTGAGGCTAAAAAGTCTTGTTTGTGGGGTAAGACACCCCTATCTTTCCAAAATATAGATATAAATAGTTCAGTATAATGTAAGTGGATTATTTCACCTAATATTTGTGTGTATCAGTAAGGTTTTTTTTTTTCTTTGTATTTTGAGAGAGAGAGATAAATAAATTAATGCTTTTATTTAAAATGCATTAAACAGAAAATGAACCAAATCATAATAATTAATGTTTTAAGCTCCAAATCAGCATATTAGTATGATTTCTGAAGGGTCATGTGATGCTTTGCCATCGCAGCAGTAAAATACGTTGTAAAATAAAGGATTATTAATTTTTTTATTGTAATATTTCACAATATTACTGTTTTTACTGTATTTGTTGATCAAATTAATGCAGCCTTGATGAGCATAAGAGACTTGTATTTTCCTGTATGGACAGTGTTGCAGCTCACTGGGTTTTGGAACAGAGCCATTAAGCACATATTATTCCCTACATGGTCCTGCCTTCTGCGTGTCTCTGAATATGTACAGTCGAATCATTCTGTCCATTATGTGGCACACAGATGCTCTTCAGTTTGTATTATGAGAACTTGGCTTTACAGTCATTCAAGCAGCCAAGCACTTATTGTGAGTCCAGGTGATGCTATTGTGTGAGGCAGTAGAATAAGTGAGGTAATATAGTATCTCTGGTTGCTTTGAAGCAACTTCAGTGAAGTGAGACGGGCCGTGCATAATGCCCAACACTATAAATCAGGCTTAAAGACAGGCTTGGCATGTTTAGCAATGCAGTGTTTATGTAGCGTAAGACATTGTAGCTGATGCAGCAAATCATTCACATGGATGTCAGGTACACAATTGTCTTTCAGACCTTCTGAATTTAAGTGTATCGCTCTCTCTCTCCAGCTCCTGACGAATCTCCCACAATCCTGACTGTCACGCCACACACCACGACCTCCGTGCTGATTTGCTGGCAGGTAGGTGGGCGGGACATTTCCCTCACAGCCACACCAGCCGTGCTTTTCCATCAGCGGTTTGTAATAACAGAGCAGGAGGGCAGAGTATGTATCTTAAACACATATTATCAAAGTCACCCCGAAATTACAGTTTCAAAGAGGGCTGGTTTGAAAAGCTGTAGGTTTCTGGTTCACAAAAAGGTGAGTGGACTGGTTTCTATCCCAGATCTAGTTCATGCACGCTTTATCAGGGGGATTTTTCTGATTTGCTCATTAAAACTGAGATCAGAATTAACAAAAGTCTGGTTTATTCTTGCATTTATCCAGAGTACAGATGTCTACCCTCTGGCGATTAGCAGCATACTTGTTTACACAACCTTTATTTACAGTAGATATAATAGTAGATATAAGGCAAATGCTTAAAGGGGGTGGGACTGTTTTTTTTTTCTAACCAATAGCAGAAGGAGCTATTCTGTTTGATGTTACTGTGTGGTGACATTCACTCAGCATGTCCTGTCGTCCTTAGCCCCCTCCTGAGGAGAAGATTAACGGGATCCTATTGGGCTTCCGAATCCGATATCGGGAGTTGCTTTACGATCGGCTCCGAAGTTTCAGCGCTCATGCCATCAGCAGCCCTTCATCCAGCTGGGCAGAACTCACATGTAAGCAGACGTATCACGAGCAGAGTGTCTCTCAATGTGTACCGTAAACGAGACATGACGCAAAAATAAAGAATACATCTCTCAATTTGATTTATTTGTTTTTGCACCCAACATTTTTGTCATTATTTTAAGTTTAATATTCAAAATTATTTGTATTTTATAATGACTAATGTTTTAATTGATTCATAGACCAAATCATAAATATAAGAAAAAAATCAATCAGGTAATTGATATTAGTCTTAATCAATTTCAATAAGCTCATTAATGGCTTGTTAGTTTATCATTTTAGTAAACTAAGCTTAAATTTATATTTAACTTTTTGAAAATATTTAAGATAATATCTCGCTCCCATTATTTTTTTACATTAACTGATATTTTCATTGATTCACAGCCCAAAACATGAAATATATCTGAAAAAAATAATAATAATAATTCATGCAAAAGTAATAAATGCATTGTCAATTAATCAGTTCATTAATATTAATATGATTCAAAGTTAAAATAGAAAATATTCATTCAAGAATAAAATACCTTCATTAATTGCCTGTTAGTTCAAAAGTATTATTTTTGTAAACCAACTTAAATTAAATATTTAAACTAGTTTCTGACTCTTCTTATTTTTCTGATCATATCTCCTTTGCTAATGTCCTCCTCTTCTTCTTCTGCAGCTCCATACAGCGTACAGAACCTCAGTGACCCCTCCCTCACTCAGTATGAGCTGGACAGTAAGTCACTTGCTGTTTCTTCTCTCTATTTTTTGCTGATTCTCTTGCCCAGTCCATAAAGCTGATGTATGATTGTGTCTGATCTAGTACATGTCAAGTCTTACTTAAGGCTTGAGAATATGCAGTCTAGATGTTTAGGCTGGCTGCTGTCAGTGGTCCTATTCTCACCTCACGTCTGGAGTGGTAATGAATTTAAGAGCTGGATCTGGTTTCTCTCTGCTGGAAGAGCAGTGTGTAAATCGAGTTCAGATAAGCAGACTGACTCATCTTTCAGGATGGGAGCTGACACGGTTTTCAGAGAAAGTCTGAGTCAAAGTTAATGAAACAAAGATGGATGAGAAATCAGAACAATTGATATGATGTGAATCACATTGTCTGTTTTAGTTTAGTTTAGTTTTCTTTTTTTTTATTAAACTTGGTGTAGAGTGCCAACCATGCATTAAAAACCTACCATGTGTGATATTTGCTCTTCTGTAGATCTTACGAAACACAAGCGCTATGAAATCAGAATGAGTGTCTATAACGCCGTTGGTGAGGGACCAACTAGCTCACCACAGGAAGTCTTTGTTGGTGAAGCAGGTTAAAACCTTTATAATCTTTATAAAGTTTTTCTTGGCTTACAAACAAAAAGGAGCAAAACCTCACCTCACATTGGCTCTCCCTCACAGTTCCCACTGCCCCGCCTCAAAATGTGGTCATCCAATCAGCTACTGCCACGCAATTTGATGTAACGTGGGACCCGCCTCCGCTGGAGACTCAGAATGGAGATATTCAGGGTTATAAGGTCAGACTCTGAAGACTATGTGGAAAATGCTTTTAGTGTGACTCTCATGGATATTTTCTGCATGATGGTTGTCTGTTGACCTCCTATGACTATTGTTTTTTTTTTTTTTTTTACTTATTTAGACAGTATACTATTTACATGTGGAGAAATTGCTGTCAGTAATATATATATATATATATATATATATGTATATATATATATATATATATATATATGTGTGTGTGTGTGTGTGTGCGCGTGTGTGTGTGTGTGTGTGCTCTTGTTTTTGTGACATATCAGGACAAAACTTTGTATAATGACATGGGTATGATACGGGTATTACAAGGAGAGGGTGACTTATGAGGACATAACCCATGTCCCCATTTTTAAAAACGCTTATAAATCAGACAGAATGAGTTTTTTTGAGAAAGTAAAAATGCACAAAGTTTCCTGTGAGGGTTAGGGTTAGGTGTAGGGTGTAGGGTTGGTGTAGGGCCATAGAATATACAATTTGTACAGTATAAAAACCATTACACCTATGGGATGAACCCACTTTTCACAAAAACAACGTGCTATTTTATTTTTTTTTATAATGGATTTTCATAAGTTAAAAATGTCTGGGCTTGACACACCTGCAAAACACTAAAAGCTGTATGTAAAGGTCAAAAATGATTAAAACACACGAGTGTGAGACCTGTTGTTTTCTACTTGCAGATTTTCTTTTGGGAATATAAGCGGAAAAACGAGACCGAGAAACTGCGGACTCTCTTCCTGCCGGAGGGAGGGGTGAAGCTCAAGAATCTAACGGGCTACACCACCTACATGATCAGTGTTGCTGCTTTCAACGCAGCCGGCGATGGGCCACGCAGCCCACCGACCAGAGGAAGAACCCAGCAAGCTGGTGAGGAAACTTTAGACAGTTCTCTCCTTACCTGTCTTGTCCAGGACCGAAGTTAACAAAAACACTTGTTCTGGGTTACGTGGTGTACTAAGTACTGTAAGACAATTGTAACTTCACTAGATAGATTTTTTTTCCCGTTTTTAAAGCTGAATGGAGTCATTTTACTTTTAATAACTGAATCTAAACTAAGTTATATAAGGTACACACATGGGCAGTCGGTCAGAAGTTTGTAATGATGGAAACTATTTCAAACGATTTCAGTATTTGTCCAAGACCTTCTGGAATGTGAACCACTGCTGAAAACTGGCCAGAAAGTATCAAGAACTCAACCAGTGTTCCTTTGCATCTAATCAGTCTGCTATCTGCGTTTGTTTGTGTGCATAGAGTTCGCTCTGATGAAGCGGAGTCATTTCTGCCTTATTCAGCCTTGTGGTTTTCATTCGGCATGCCTGTGAGTTGGCTGTGGGACACAGTCTCTAGATTGTTCTCTCGTTCTGGAGGAGATGTTTCCCTGGAGTCGGAGTGAAATATGCTTTTCATTGGATTGCCACAGAAGTGACTGGTTTTGTCATCTGATATTATAAAGTTGGCCTTGTTGAGTTTCAGTGTCAAAATTAGTTGATGGATGAAATAGCTTTCCGGGCCGTTTTGTTATGTGTGGGCTTTTTTTCACTCTCTTTGCTAATAAGATTCAAGAAGGAGAAAGATGAGGAACAAAGTAGAGCATATAATGGGACAGAGGACATAAAAATGATATTCTGGAGCCTCAAAATTGAATGGTGGAAACATACACTAGGTTTATTCTTTATTTTTTCTTATGAAGAAAAGATTTGGTTTGAATCAGTCTTGCAGATTCGTTTTGGTTTTGTTTAGTTTGCAGTTAAGACCACTTATTGTGTCTGGATTATGTACTGTTGACATACTAAAGAGTATTTTCTTTGCTTGTGGTTACAACTACATATAGCTTGATTGTTTTTTATATATCATAAATCGCTCTTCCAGAAAACACTTTGACTGGTGTTAAATAGTTTTGTCTCAAGCTGTGGAGCTGAAACACATAGCAAAGGCAGTACAATAAATCAGCAGGAGTCTGACAATCTTCTCACAAGCTGTGTCTGTCTTCCTTTCCTTAATCAGAAAAGATTTGTCTTTATATTATATCTGCTCTTTTTCTGTTTCCCCCAGAGATAGAAACAGGCACAGAATGACAGGTAATTTCGTTGTAGCTGTTTTTTCGTTCCAACAAGGTTTTAAAGTCTCAATTCCAGGAAAGGGAGACAGACAGACAGACATGGTTAAGCTATTGAGACTGTCTCTCCTGATTAGCAGATGCTTTCTCTTTCAGCTCCCAGCGCTCCCAGTTTCATTCATTTCAGCGAGCTTACCACCACCTCTGTCAACGTGTCGTGGGGCGAGCCTGTCTTCCCTAACGGCATCCTTGAGGGTTACAGACTCATCTACGAGCCCTGCATGCCTGTTGATGGTCAGTGCCTTTCTTGTTTCATGTATAGATTTCAGATTTCATGTATAAAACCTTAAGCTTCAAAGTTCCTTTTTCTAACACCTTACTAGCATTCCCAGATAATCGTGAGTTTAATTGATATAGCCAGTTTGTAGTCACAAAATAGAGATAGCGTGTGTGTGTGTGTGTATTCGTTTGTGTGCAGGTGCCAGGAAAACACTTTTGTGTTCAGCACTTTTTGCTTTTGTCTTTTTTTTTCTCATTTTTGTTTAATATTTCTATTCATCTTTATTTAATTTAGTTTTTACATTGTTATTTGACATTTTAATTTTACTTTTAGCTGGTTATTTTA
The DNA here is from genome assembly GCF_003368295.1 of Carassius auratus. NCBI lineage: Eukaryota > Metazoa > Chordata > Actinopteri > Cypriniformes > Cyprinidae > Carassius > Carassius auratus. Next base: position 59,129 of record NW_020526241.1, read on the forward strand.
TTTTTTAGTTGAAAGTTTTATTCTAATATTTATATTTTATATTAGCTTTAACAATTATTGAATTATATGTATATTTTTATAAATAAATAACTGTTTAAAAATCTGTAATCTATGGGTGCAAAAAACAGGTGTGCAATATTGAGAAAATCACCTTTAAAGTTGTCCAAAATAAGTCCTTAGCCATGCATATTATTAGGAAATTTACTAAATATCTTTATGGAACATGATCTTTACTTAATATCGTTTTGACCCATAAAATGTATTATTGGCTATATTGCTACAACATATATCCTCGCTGCTTACGGCTGTTTTTGTGGTCCAGGATCACACATTTTAATTTTGGTGACTGTTAGTGGCTTGGTCTTGACATAACAGAGTTCTGGTGAAACTTGAAGTATAAAATTATAAGAATAAAATTGCCTAAGAAATTGCCAACCAAATTCTTTTTAACTGACAGGCATTTTGCTTACATTTAGCCCTTGATGAGTGTTAATTTTGGACCTTGCGATCATTATTCGGGGGCCAACAGTATTGTTGGGATCTACGGCCACGTGTGGTGTGTGTTGAGCTTCTGTTGCCTGAACTAAAAGTAGTGTGTCTGTCTAGAGTCCTCAGTGGCCTGTGTCGACTGTCTTCACTCCCCCTCCCCCCCAGGCGTCAGTAAGATCGTGACGGTGGACGTGAAGGGGAACGCCCCCCTGTGGCTGAAAATCAAAGACCTGGCGGATGGCGTCACGTACAACTTCCGCATTCGCGCCAAAACCTTCACCTACGGTCCGGAGGTGGAGGCCAACATCACCACAGGACCCGGAGAAGGTCTGTCTGCATGCTTTCTCTGTGCCTCCTAACAATTTCAGCCGAGCAATTCCTGCAAATTCATGTAACCCCATGGCTTCTATGTGATCAGGAGCCCCGGGCCCTCCCGGTGAGCCCTTCATCTCTCGATATGGCTCCGCCCTTACCATCCACTGGACCAATGGGGATCCTGGGCGAGCACCTATCACTCGCTATGTTATTGAGGCCAGGCCCTCAGGTGAGATTATTTGCATTACTTGTCACTAGATTGTGCAGCTCTCCATAAAGTCTTGGTTCTCTTTAAGGAAACTTGGTTTGCAATGTGTCCAGTTTCCACTCGTTCTCCAATAAACAGTCACAAAAATAAAGCACAAATAGATATTGAACAGAAATGGGCTAAACTGAAATCAGTATGGTTTTACAGAGAAAAATAACATTCTTTTCTGATTTAAAAGAGCTAACTCAAGACTTGTATTCAAGAAACTGAGTAAACCGGTGTCTCTGACTTTAAGGCCCACGCTTAGCATGAGATCCATTTGGCAGCATATTCATCAGCTAAACTTCTAGATACAAATTCTCCCAAACAATGAAGAGTGATTCCATATGCGTCAGTCTGGGGAAAAAAATATGCTGACGGCAGCTTGTGTCCGACGAAGGAGATATATTGATGTGAGTCAAAGCAGATCAGATTTCCTCAGAGACTGAAGAGAAGCTGTGCTCGAATGAGAAAAGAGTGGGTTCTGGAGGAGGAGCAGATGGGATTGATTTAAAGAAACTGTGTGTGTTAAAGACCCATACATTAGGGTGATGTGTGCCAGGCCATCTTTGCATGTCGTTTACGTGCCATAGAGGTGGAATATTATTCTCACTCTCTGCCCTGAAGATCTCTCCCTCTCCCTAATTTCTCTAGCAGACCTGGCGCATGATACCAGCTTTATTTTTCTGTCTCTCGGCACTGCAAGCTGAAGGCACTTGGGGTTCTCGGTAGTACATTAAACACATTAGACATAGATGAAATAATGTGATCTATATTGTGATGTAATTGTGTTTGAATACTGGATTATTAACCCTGACAGCTGCTGCAGTGTTAAACACACACACACACAAACAGTACCTTCTTAAAGACACAGTACATCCCTGAAAGAACATTTGGTAATGAATAAAATATTCACTCCCATGTTGTTTCAAACTTGTATATGACTGATAGAAATGACGCGACTGTGAATGACTAGGCTCTTTTTATTTCTTAAAAATGTTCCAGATGAAGGCTTGTGGGACATCTTAATCAAGGACATTCCCAAGGAAGTGACATCATACACCTTCAACATGGATATCTTGAAACAGGGAGTCAGCTACGACTTCCGGGTCATCGGGGTGAATGATTATGGGTACGGCTCTCCAAGCCAACCGTCACCATCTATATCAGGTCAGTTCCTCAAACAAGTGAAAATCGATCTGAAGTCATACCAAATGATTCGAATGAAATATGCATCTGTTTTTAATCCCAGCGCAAAAAGTGGCTCCGTTCTATGAGGAATGGTGGTTTCTGGTGGTGGTGGCTCTGGTCGGCCTCATTTTCATCCTGCTTCTCGTTTTCATCCTCATCATCAGAGGCCAGAGCAAGAAATATGCCAAGAAGTCTGACTCGAGTATGTATTTATACATCATCAGTGTGGTATGTGTGTGGTCAGCATTTCTGTAGTAAGAGCAGACAGACCCCAACAGTACTGAGGGGTGGGACAGTCATGTGGGTCACTAAACATGTTAAACAAACTGAGGGAGCATGAAAGGCCCAGTTTGTGCTTCCACACAAAAACACACTCACACACACCATTCACACAACACCACCTATCAGTCCAGAACTGTTTTATCTTAACGAGGGTGTTCAGCTCCAAAAATAGCAAAGGTTTAGGGATTATTTGGTTTAAGGCCTTGTGGTTTTGGTGGCATTGCATCCTTTTATCATGATTGACCCCTAGGAAAAAATTAATTTCTGTTTCAATTAGTTTAGTAAGACCCAAAGCATCATCTTCAGCAGATCAAAATTGTTGGTCCAAACTGTGCCTTAATGATCTCTTAATGTCTCCATATGTCATCCATACAGGCAACAATTCCAACTGTAATGCACTGACACATGGAGAGATGGTCAGCCTGGACGAGAGCCGCTTCCCTGCCTTGGAACTGAACAATCGACGACTGTCCGTCAAAAATTCCTTCTGCCGCAAAAATGGCGTCTACACCAGGTCAGTGGAAGTTTCTGCCCTTGTCTGTCTTTCAAGGTTTTTAATATAAGCATGCAGGTTTTTAGGGGTTTTTTATATGAGCATGCAGGTTTTCAAGCTGAAATATAATGTCAGCTACTGAGTATCGTATTACAAATGGAATGGTCATAACTAAAAATGACTCTGTCTAAGAACAGCAATAAATGCAATTTAATATGCTAATGTTCCCCTGTCACTTTGCCCAGTAGGTTTGATAATTTTATATGAAGTAGTAAATCAATTATCATATGTGCTCATTTTGTACTTTGCACATAGAACTATTAAACTCCCATAAAGCTTTAACCACGTGGCAATGATGAGGCAAAAATAGCCCAAAATCTAGGAGTTTCTCGTTCATCATGGAAAAACTGATGGGATTAGCAAATGGCTCTACCTTCATAAGATCCTACTTTCCATCATAAAAGTCAATATAAAAAGTTTCTGTTTCCACTAATGAGAGCATTTCTCTCTGACAAGTCACAGACTAAGTGCAATAACAGATTCTGGTTCATGACCTCACCTACACTGCCATCGTTCTTTCTGAGACGGGACGGTTTTAAAATATATGCACAAAACATATATTATTACAACTAATACTATGCTTAATGTCAGTTTATTTGCAACAACTTAGGCATAGGTACTGCATTAGAAAATGCATTAGCATTTATATATATATATATATATATATATATATATATATATATATATATATATATATATTATTTTGTATTTTATTCTAGTTTATTAATTTAATTAAAATTATTGTATTGGCTATTTTTACATTGCACATAGAAGTTAAATATTGCAATATGTTATATTTTGAGAATTGTCAAACAATGGCATGAATAGGTGCTCACACAGGTAACAATATTTCCAGGTGTGCCAGGTGAGTAGATCCAGTTCCATTTGAGAAATCTGCCCTATTATCATTGCTTAGTTCTCAGCCTCTGCCTTCCCTCATCCCGGGTCACCTTGAGAAGAATCAAAGTTCCTCTAGTCTTTGAGGGGAGTCCAGGCTCTTTCCTCTGGCTGCAGATTAAGGGAGAGGTGTGGGAGGAATGTGCAGATGAAGTTCCACAGGCTTTGTTCTCTCCCGGGTGGAGGGTCTACAGAGCCCGAGTTAGACTGTGGCCTCACTGGCTAAGAGGATCAGGAAAGTGAACGAAGAACCTCAGGAAAATCTTAGAAGTGACAGGAGCATCAAAGTGGAAAGAATCGGATGGTTGATGTATGCCCACTGCAGAGAGCTGCTTCAAGTGTGCTGTATTGATGTTATAACCTCAGTAGTTATGACAATCTGTAGCTCTAGTGACACAATACAGAGAACTTCTCTTCTCAAGATACTGACAGGATTCAAAGACTGCCTGCTGAGAAGGGGGTCTGTGGTTTGAGATCTAAAAATGGGTCTTGACTGTCTGTACTGGCATGTCAGTGGTTTCTCAAACAAAAATGTGTTCCATTTGTTTTTGACTTGAGAGTTTCAGGGTAGTTCACTCAAAAAAAAAACCTTCAATGCCCTTATCTTGTTCCAGGCAATGGATTTCTTCTGTGGATTACAAAAGATGTTTAGCATCATCTCTCTTTGTTTTTCTTTTTCTTTTTTAGAGACGGGCAGTTGAACTGCCAAATACATAGAAAAGCAACTTTTTTAAAGTATTAGAAAAAAAAATTTTGATTCCCTAATAATAGCTGTATTTTAAAGAACAGAACAGTAAATTTATGTTGTTTAAATATGAAAATGAGGAATGTTCTGTTATGTGTGTTAATAAAAAATGGCAATACATAATTATAAGTAGAAACATTAATATAAATAATAAACATAATATAATAAAATAAACAGGTGCCGGGGCAGCGGAATATATGAGAGACCACAGTCTTATCTTATCTAGTGATATGAAGAGTGTTGTTTTTAAAGCCAGGGGAAGTATGTGATGTGCTTGAACTCATCACATTTTTGAGACTTTACTGTTCTGGACTGTGGAGAGCTGACCAGGCCTGTTTACAGCATACACACACACACACACACACACATCTGCTCAATCTGCAGTTTGCAGCAGTCACAAGCACACTCGTATGCTTGTATTTTTATTTAATTATTTATTTACTTATTTTAAAGTAAATCTAAGACAAATCTAAGAGAAATAAATCACATTGAGATGTAGGAGGAGTATGCAGTTTACAGTAACTATATATCTCCATTATATTTATGTATTCAGCAACTAGGTTTGTGTTTCTTTTGCATTCATGAATGCAGGCTTGAAAAGAGAAAAGTGCAAATAACTTGACTCACAAATAGACTGCAAACATGGATGTGGAGTTTGTTTTGGAGTGGTTTGGTATTAGTAGTAGAACAAATGACACTTTTTGGGTTTTGAAAAAAAGCATAGTGACACGTATAAAACACTTACAGTAAACTCATAGAGTAATATAACTATTTCAGGTTTTCAGGCTGAAAACAGAAGTTTTTTTTATTATTTTATTTTCTTAGCTGCTCTCCAGTGCTGTACCACAGAGACTTAATTATGCAGAAAAGCCTCGGAGCTGGCATCTTACAGAGTCCCATGATGCTCATAAAGAATCCCCTCTCAATACAAACTCACACTGTACTTTATTCACCTAACAAAGACACAAGTGTCTGCAGCTGGAATTACTGCCAAAGCTTTTCTAAAGATGCTTCATACTGTCAGATATTAGATATTGCTGTATATATGTGTGTGTGTGTGTGTGTGTGTGTGTGTGTGTGTGTGGGTGGGTGTTGAAATGTTTATTTATTAAATAATTCATACATACACTCTTATGAAAATAAATACGTGTGTGTGTGTATGTGTATGTGTGTATATATATATATATATATATATATATATATATATATATATATATATATATATATATATATATATATATATATATATATGAAATAATGAAGTTGGACATTTAGATTTGGATATTTAGTATCGTCCTGTGCTTATAAAAATGGTGCTGTGCCGTATTTCCACTCAGGTCCCCTCCTCGACCCAGTCCAGGCAGTCTGCACTACTCAGATGAGGACGTCAGCACCAAGTACAATGACCTGATCCCAGCAGAGAGCAGCAGCCTCACAGAGAAACCATCAGAGATCTCAGATTCACAGGTAACAAACGTTCTGGAATCAGTCTGTTAATATATGTTAAAGGGACAGTTCACCCAATAATTCTGTCCACAATTCATGAGACTTTAAAGCTTTAAAAAGGACGCAAATATCCATAAATGGACAACTTTTATTATACGTTTCTGATTATGATCCTTTTGCCTCCTTTCTAAAACCTGAAAGCTCCTGTTCCCATGGTAATTGTATGGGAAAGAGCAACCAGTATCTAAAAAAATCCCCTTTTGTGTTCCATAAAAAATTCTGAAAACCACGTGAGGGCGTTTTGGGGTAAACTATCCCTTTAACCTCCAAGCTGAATTTCTAATGCAAAATCTAGTGACATTCATTTAGGAATTCCCTTATGACACACTTTTATTAGGACAAGACTCGCTGTGATGAAACTTTCTCAAAAGTAGGATACAGCCCTGCAGGAAAGGTCTGTTATACCCTACTTCAGATCTTACTTGCGCATGGCTTCAATCCAGGCTAGGTCCTGTGGGTGTTTTTTTTTTTTTTTTTTTTTTTGGTCATGCCCAGAACATTCTGCTGCATCCTAGTTCATTCTCTCCAGACTTTGTGTCCTGAGGCACAGTTCGGAAAATCTGTAGTAGACTTGTGAACAAAACACTGTGCAGCACACAGGAATTATAATCAAACAAATACTCACACAGACACATACAGATTAAAGTGTGAGAACTGGAAGGCTTCGGCTGGACTCTCTCTCAAGTGACCTTTTAGCTGGCATGATGAGCAGAAACCATTCCGTTTGAGCTGTGTGAAAGTCTAGCATTGGCATTAACTAAATCAAACTCGCAGACTGGCAAAGAGAGCAGGAAACACACACATCACGCTGTTTTCTTCACAGTAACACTTTTATCTTTCCAATGAAATATGGCTGTGCAATATTAATCTATTTGTAGTCGCTTTCAGAATCATCATGCCCCCTATGATTTGTGGTGTGGATATTTTTAATGACGTCTTTGAGGTAGATTGAATAGAATAATTATTGTAACAAGGTTCGCTCATGTTGCATGCAATTTGTAATAACCATTTCCCAATATACTGTAACAAAAAACAAAAAAAGTTATTTATAACTTTTTCCTAGTATAACACAAAATATTATGGCTTTTATTTTATTTTATCTTATTTTATTTTATATATTGTTGTTGTTGTTTTATTATTTTGTTTTATTTTTGTTTTATTTAAATATATTATAATTATTATTGTTATTATTATTATTATATAGGTGTACATATATTTCAGCTTTAAATGTAGTTAATGCAATACCATTTTTGAGCCAGAAATATATTTATATATATATATATATATATATATATATATATATATATATATATTATTGCATTTTATTTTTCTATATATCTCTTTCTTATTATGCATACTAATAAATAATGTTTAAAAATATCTGTTAGTGGGAAATAGTTTATTTCACAAAGGATTTTAAGCATTTAATTTATTAAAACATTTTACGCACTTTTACGAGTACCTCCCAAAATGCACATCATGTCAAAGAAAAGCTGTAAACTTTTCGTCTCCTCCTTGCTCTTTACTGACACCTCCTGCCACCACCTTCTAGACACCTTCATTAGGCTCCTGCTAAAGTCTGGTATCATCGCCCTTGAGCAGAGTGAAGAGACAGGCTGGTTTTATTGAGAGGATAACTCCAGGCTATTGCAGATCCATTGAGCTGGCTCCAAAATAGCTAGACCCACCACAGAGACATATAATACTGACATTGTTCAGGAACTCTTAAAGACGGCTCAAATTCATTTGGCAAGCCAACAAACCTGAGCACCTAGCTGAGCCAGCTCTGGGAGATGAATGAGATGTTGGACAGGTGTAATTCTGTCTAGTCTTTTGATTGTGTTGAATGGACACAAAGTTTGTTTTAAAAATCAGATTTTGAGCCGCTTTTGGTTTCTGTTGAAGTGCTGGCACTACGGCTGCAGCTAACAGCAGGGTTTGTTAGTGCAGCCTTCCATGTCAAAGCATCTTTGTTTTAATTGGCTCTCTGATGATCATCCCAGCATCACTGTGAGATTCTTCCCAATGAGAGTCTGACATGGCTTGTGGAAGTTCTCTCTCATGGAAAGTTTTTGCTTCTCATCAGTCACTCTTATGTTATAGTAAAATGTTAGATTTAATTTGGAGAAGTGTGTGCATTTTACTGATATTTGAAGAAACATGGCACAACATGGGCTGGACCATATATCAAATACGGATAATAGTGTAAATTTGCACTGTTTTTGCTGCCAATATAAAATTAGTCCAACTTTTATTTCAATATGCTTCTTATTTATGTATTTTAACATTGAAATCTTTTTTTGCCCAAAGTAAACCTAAAAATGTTAACTAAGTAAAAGCAACTCAGGACATTTTTACACTTTTTGGTAACATATTCTGTTTGAAACTGATCCCTTTGTTTGAAAGAAAAATAAACAAAAAAGCATTTGAATTCATTATAAGCATAAGTATAAACATAAAAGTTGTTCTCATAAATTGACATGACCCTTGCATAATATGCAAAATGTTAATAATTTTAACAAAATACAAGAGATCATAAAAATTGCATGTTATTGTTTATTTAATACTGTCTCACACAACAGGTGATTATATATTCTCCACAAGATAAAATAATAACTGAATTTATAAAAAAAAAAAAAATAACCCTGTTCAAAAGTTTACATACCCTTGAATCTTAGTAATCTGTGTTGTTTCTTGGATGATCCATGTCTGTTTTATGATAGTTGTTCATGAGTCCCTTGTTGGTCCTGAGCAGTTCAAAACAAAAGGGTGTAAACTTTTTGATTTGGATGTTCAGAGTAAATTGTGCTTATTTTGTCTTCTGGGAAACATTTTAGTATTTATGTAGCTTCTTATGCCATACCAAATGAAAGTGTACACATCACGTCATCATCCTGTTCAAACTTAATGCATTTTGTGGCCTTCTTGAGCATCAGTAAATGTTTCCACCTTATAGCTGTGTACAAGTCCCTCAATTGCCCTGAGTGTGAAAAGTTGAAAAGGTTTCAAATATGAAATATATAAAATAAAAATATTTTGTGACATTATAAATGTCTTTACTTTTTTTTAATCAATGCACTTTTAATCAATGCACCATTGTGTAATAAAATTACACATTTCTTACAAACTTTTCAACAGTATGAAGATATAATTTTTGGCTATATTGCTCAGCCCTAATGACAGTGCATCTTTGTCTGTTCAGTCGCCTGCTGTGCTCAATATTTTAATGGATGGGTGGAATGTGACACATAGACACTTCCTCCCCTTCAGTTAATCCATATCTGTGCCACAATAGAATTTCTCCATCCGTCTCTGCAGAGATATGAGTGGGGGTGGGTTCGTTTTGTTGGTCACACTGGCCTTAAACCTAGATCTAGTGGCCTGTGTTACATTTTTTAGTTTTTTTTTTTTGAGTAGATTAGACAAAAATATACATGTAATGCCTCTTTAGTGATGCATCAGCTCTGTAAGGCTATAAACTACAACCTATAATCTTGTGTAAAACATATTTAGATTTCATGTGTTTCTTTTGCAACTGTCACAAGGTCAGGCTATAGTATCTGCATCTAAATGTAAGTCAACAGAGGAAGTGAAGTTTCATTCATTTTAAAGGGATTTCTGTAGGGCAAGGGCTATACTCAGAATGGGATTTTCTGTGAGGGAACGTCTTGCCCCACTTTCTATCTCTGCAGGAGACAAAACATAGATGCCAAACAACCAGCTCCAGTAAGATCAGATCCTCCCATCTGAGCATTCTTTAAACAGACTCATCACAATCTGTCATCAGCTTTTATTATGTTCTTATTATTTAGTTGAATATCTTGCTGAAACTTATTTTAGTAACGTCATGAAGGCATTAATTCATAGAAGGTCTTTAAAATAAAAAGCAGGCAGGAATCACACTGACATCATAACCAAGTTTTTTTTTTTTACCATTTCCATTTTGTGTCAGCATTGCTTTTATCACAATGTACACTTTTTGCAACTTCTGCATTGTTCCTGTCAGAAGCTGCTTGTTACATAGGCCTTTAACACATTATACAATACAATCAAAATACAAACAAGCTTGAAAATAATATTGGTATGGAATTTAGTTGGATTGAGAAGAAAGAAAAACAGGAGTGGATGAATGCAGACAAACATTGAGGAGAGAACAGCTGTCACGTCCTGCATGTGTCAGCGGGGGAGGGCAGGAGTAGGTCACGGCACTCTGTGTCAACCGACGTGTTTTAATGACCACACACACACACACACACACAAACACACACCATGTCAGCATGCATCTTTAGTTCCTGAGCTTGGCTTCGCTGTGAGGTCACACTGAACAGAAAAAAGCTTTCAAAGCTGAATTGCAGGGCGTTTTGTTTGCTGCTTATTGAGTTGTTGAATTTGCTGGTATGACTGGAATGTGTCTCATTAGAACACTACAGTTGTTAAAGAAGCTGAAATCAGCGCTTGCTCAATAATAGAAGCATGATGCTAGAAAAGTCCATAATCAATATTACTTTAACCTTTATCGATGTATGTATGCAAAATGGATGTGAAATGTCCAAAAAGTCCTATATATATATATATATATATATATATATATATATATATATATATATATTTTTTTTTTTTTAGGAGGGAATTTTCTCTTACGTACAGAAAGACAAAACAATGTGCCTTTCTTTATTTTATCATACAGATTTTTTTTCTTCCTCAAATAACTTTCTTTTTTTAAAGAAAAAAGAACGGATGAAAGAGATTCAGCAGGTCTTTGGCATGAATTCTGCAGCTCTTATTTTAGGGGGATGTGGGGCTGGTTTGGGGGAAACTGCTTTCCTCTCTGGAATTTCCACAGAGGCATGTGTATCACATATGTTTGCATGTATAATAACGGTCGACTGGAGAGATCAGAGATTTGTTAGTCTTTTCACTGTAACAGAGAAAGATGAGGAGAAATAATAAAATGTTTCGTAAAAAAAAAAATGCATTTAATATAGTGGTCTTATCAATGTGTTTTGTTATAGTTCCATGAGAAGTACAAGTGCAAGACAATTCTGTATGATTGCTTGTTTTCATTCATTTCACATTGACGCATGGGCTATAAAAGACCTCAAATGACAGTGTTGCTCTCAGACAGGGTGGATTAAATTTGATTAAATGAGTTTTTTTTTTTTTTTTTTTTTTTTTTTTTTTTTTTTGTTAATAACAGACTCAAAAGTTGTGTCAAACAATGGAGTCTAGCTATTCATAAAGATCAGAATCAACCCCTAAAAGCAGCATTCAGAAATTCCCAGACTGAATTCCTGGCAGAGGGAGTGCAGAAAGCGGTAGTGAGGATAGACAGGTTTTCTTAAAATGATATGCAAACCCTAAAAGCCTGAGATGGTTCTTCTCCCTTATTTTCAGTTTTCTCCTCTCCATTTGGCAATTCAAGCTTGTGTGACTCTGTGGTGAACTCCATCAGCCAGCTCTAGAAGTGTGAGCCAGACATGTCAGAAAGAGAAGAGGGAAGGTGTTGTAATAAATGTGGTGGTGGTAGATAAAGATTCATAGAGAGCTGATCTTCATACAGTCATCCATTGTTCTAGTGCAGAGTGCTGTCTCAACAAAGAGTGTAGGAGAACGTTCCAAGAGAAAGTGTTGAGAAGTACTTCCAACCCGCATTACCCTCACAAAAAAATACCATGGTCCTAGCCTGCTGATAAAATATAATGGTATTATTTTGAATTTCCAAACAGTATATTTTAAATAAACATGTGCAATCATGCTTTCCAATGCTGTATTTAAAAAAAAATAAAAAAAAAATGCGTTAAGGCATGAATTTAAGAACAAATATTCATGTAAAAGAAACACATTACAAACACTAAATGTTAATACTAGAGTTGTTCCGATTCCGATACTAGTATCGGAAATATCTCCGATACCACAACAAATTCTGGCATCGGCATCGGCGAGTACATGAACCCATATACCGATCCGATACCATTTTCTTAAAAAAGACCTAGTTATGACCGCAAGCTTTGCCTAACCGCTGCACGGTTCTTCTTCGCTGCTCAAAATGCATTGAAAACACAGGAAGTTGTGCTGTGTTGCCACAAGCAACCCCTGTTTAGAGCAGCGAAGAAGAAATGAAAACGCGTTAGCAGCCCTTATCTATATATGACTGGATCACTCATCACATTCTAAACTGCCAAAAGACAGTGAAGCCGCTACTATATTATAGATCAGTGGTTAGCAGTATGTCTCTGTAGTACCGGTAGTTACAGACTCTCGAGTATATTCAGTACCGGCAGCTGCGTTCAGTTGCTTCCGTGTAAGTCAAAGCGCAGGGCTCCAGACAGTAGCCGAATATACTAGTGTCTGTGAATATTAAACTGCAAAATACTATTTAAATATTACTCCCGCAAAATCTACATCTCTGTGGGTGACTGGCACAGATGCGCGAGAGCTCGCTGTTTTGTAGTCTCTGCTGTGTGTCATGAGGACACGAACGCATAAACCGTCACTTCATGAGAATTTACCGTTTCATTTGAGAATACTGTCATATCATAAACACAGACACTCAAAGATCTTCATGGCAGCCCATTAAAATAAATGTTTGGTTTACATGAGTAAATTGACAATATATAAAGCTACTGTTGTAGCCTACAGTAATAATAATACATCTCTATAATAATAATAATTATGCCTAGATGGTTGCTTGTTTTTTACTTGTTTTTTACTTGTTAGAGATTATCTGATTAATAGATCTTTTTTTATATTCCTAGACTTATTTGTTGCAGTTTTTTTATACAGTTATATTGTAAAACTTAAATACCTTTTTTAGTTTGCGGTGTTAGATTTTTGGCTGCATTTGAAGTTCTTTTTTGCATAAGAAAATAAATAATACTGTCAAATTCATGTTAGATAATAAAAATACTGTAATAAATACAGTAGTTCACCATGTATTTGTTCATGTTTTATTGAGGGATCTGTCTGAAGCACACCATAAAAAAATTCTAGCAATTTACACAGGGCTAGTAGTATATACAGCTGTATATACAGATATACACCCAGGTATCGGATCAGTACTCGGTATCGGCCGATACCCTGAGCCCAGGTATCGGAATCGGTATCGGGAAGAGAAAAAGGGTATCGGAACATCTCTAGTTAATACTGATTTTTTTTTTTCTTTTTTTTTTTAATGATTCAATTGTTATAATAGTAGGGGCTTGTTATGAATAAATTGCATTGAATTAATATTTCAAACAAAACTGATATTACTTTATTTTTTTATTTAATTTTTTTTGTGAAGGTAATGCACAATTTTTAAAAAGAAGCCATTGTTTGTCCCATGAAATATGACTTAGGGCCCATACTGCACTGCTTTAAACCCCATGTCTCTGTTTACCTCTAGGAGGCGCTTGTTTTCTCCTTTAAGACTGGGGGCCTCCATACTCTTCCAACTCAAAGGGTGAGGACATGCATTGTGCGTTGACTGACAGGAAGTTAATTCCTAGTGCTTCTCCATTCCTATCCTCGCCATTAGATTCATGCATACATTGTCAAAACCCCACCACATTGACGTGTGACCCCCTAAATACAGCGTGTGATTGGTACTAGAGAGTACATTGGTTGTCATAAAGCATTGAAGTTATTTTTAAATGATAGACAGAGCCTTTTTTTGTTGTTCCTCCCTCCCTTTTTGGGTTTTCATTCTTTTTTTGGTCATTTTTGACAGATTAAAAGTTAGGTATGTGGTTTGTTGAATTTCAGTACATTCTTCCCACAGTAAATAAAGCTTTGATGAGTTGGAGAAGGAAATAGAGTCCAATAGATTAATTTATTGCATATTTGTAATTTATTAGGGCTGTTGACATGTACTGTATGTTGTCTTTTTCACTTTGCAAAAGAAAATTAAAAAGAAATCTACTTGCAAAACAATGTTTGATAAAACTAAATGAGCTCTTGCCTCCCAAGTTCTTTTGGCCTTGAGGGCTTGTCTGTGTCCCCTTTAGATTATATATACTGTAAAGCTTTAATGTTTTTTTTTTTGTTTGTTTTTTTTTTTTTTTACTGAGCAATGAACTGGTAACTTGAAGTTTGTTTTAGCTATATGCAGTGATGATGATTAATGTATATATGTTTTCTGATTGAATGTATAACAATCATTTTCACCAAATTTTCACCTTTATTAACACCCATTTAAGCCAAAGTTTTGTCAATTCAGAAACTTCTACTGTATTAATAGCAAACATTAGTTGGGTTCATTCTTAAGATGAACTAGCCACAAATTTGATCAATTAAAATATATATATATTTTTTTTAAAGACATCTCTTATGCTGACCAATATATTATGTAATATTATGATATTATCAAGATATTAGGTAATATTCTAAAATATTATTATAATTAAAACAAAATTTTAATATACTTTAAAATTCAATGTATTCCCGTGACCTCAAAGCTTTTTTAGAAATCATTTTAATATGCTGATTTGGAGCTTAAGAAACATTTTTTATTATCGCCAATTTTATAAACAGTTGTGCTACTTATTACTTTTGTGGAAACTGTGAATTTTCAAGATTCTTTAAAGAACAGAAAGCTCACTAGAACAGCATAAACAGATCAATTTAATGCATCCTTGCTGAATAAAATATTAATTTAAAAATCTTACTGACCACAAACTTTTGAACATTAGTTTATATATAATTAATGTGAAAATTAAATCAATAATGGATAAAAATAGAATATGACAGAAAACATGCGACCCAGTTGTCAAAGTGACAAATAATGATTCTTTTTAGTGTGACTTCTGGTTTTGTTGCTTGATCCCGGACACCTCCTTAAATCATCTCCATCTTAAAATTGAGATTGTTGAAGTGATTTTGTCTCCATCATTCATTCTTTTTCTCTTTTTCCACCCCAGGGCAGTGACAGTGAATACGAGGTAGAACCCAACCGACAGAAGACACATTCATTCGTCAACCACTACATCAGTGACCCTACCTACTACAACTCCTGGCGCAGACAGCAGAAGGGAATCTCCCGAGCACAGGCCTACAACTACACTGAGTCAGAGTCTGGAGAGGCCGAACCCTGCGCTCCTCCACCGCCTCTGCCCCCTCTACCCCCTCTGCCCCCGTTCCCCCCACAGCTCAGTTCCCCTACGCCCCAGAGCCAGTCCCAGACTGGCAGTCTTTTTAGACCCAAGGGCAGCCGGACTCCCACTCCATCCCAGCAGAGCTCCAACCCACCCAGTCAGCACAGCACACTTTATCGTCCCCCAAGCAGCTTGGCCCCAGGCTCCCGGGCCCCCATCGCTGGCTTCTCCTCCTTTGTTTGATCGAATGAAGATATCGGTACATGAAAATTCAAAACGAAGGCAGGGGATCTCTTACTTTCCACAACAGCTGTTCAAACTCACGTCTGTTGGAAAATGACAACAAACATCAGCCCTGGATCTGTTGTGCTTTACTTGTCATTGCAAGCTGATCTTTATTTTTGTATACTTTCTTTGATCACAGTTTTTTGTTTAGTTTTTTAGTTTTTTGTTTTGTTTATTTGCTTGTGTGTGTTCAGCGTGTTTTGCTTATAATGAAAGACAATCACTTGGAAAGACACATAACCGCATCAGTGAGCTTTGTTTGTTTTGGTTTGAGTTTTCTGTGCTGTCTAAACAAACTGCATGACTATTTTATTGTTCAAACAATTCCTTTCGTTTGCTTTTTCATTTTGTTGTTATTGGTTCTTTTGTTTAACTGAGTTCCACAAAAGTGTACAACACCAACACCAAGTTACGAATGCTGGACAAAAGCACCGACACATGAAAAAGAATTTAAAAAGGCAATGGAGAAAATCTCAGCACTTGGACCACATCAAGACAAATGCTAAATGGTGGTTTTGACTGTGGTATTTTTGTTCTTACGCAGATAACAAAGTACTGCCGTGATTACGAGAGGTTAAAGTTCATTTGACTAGAGACTATGATCTGATAAAGACCCGCCTGCACTTATCACGTTTGAGTTGGAAAGCCAGCATCATTTATTGATGTCACAGTTTTCACCAGTGCTCTGAAAAGGCCAAAGGTCAAATTAAGTGCTTCATGCTAATCTGTGTATTGAATGTTTTTTCGGAGGTAAAATGTAGATTGTTTGTAAAGTTGAGCACGAGTATATTTTCCATTGTAAAACTTATGGAAGGCCAAATATGTAAGAGTCTGATTCACTATGATATATTATTATACTATTGTTCTGGATTCATTCATATCCAGAGCTATTCATGTTAGCAGCAGGTGTGTATGTGTGTATGTGGTGGGCGGGAACATGTGTTGCTCCTTTTGATTTGACTCTATGATGTCATCCTGAGCTTCAGGTTGCACTTCTGCCGAGCAAACAGTAACGTTGGACACTAACGTCAATAAACAGTAGCGGATATCGGATATTTGCCAGCATCTTAGATGGAGCTGGATGTCAAACATACCAATCACCTTCAGGTTTTTCCTTTCCTGGTCATCTGGCAAGACCTAACGTCATAGAAGCTGACAACTTTTCAAAGATTGTGCAACCAAGCAAATGCATTGTACCTGTGAACTTCGTATTTTTCACCACTTTGCTTTGGCGCGGCTTTTCAGAGTTACTGAAGATAAAAGAAAATGGACTAAGGGACCCAACACGATGCCAACAGAGAACTAAACGGCACTTGCACAGCTTTCTTGTGAGGTTTAATGATGTTGTTTGCTCTTTCCTTTCCGTGAAGTGATTTTACTGTCTGTATAAACAAGGTCAATCACATGCTCAGTCTGCCTGAACAGTATATTCCTAAATAAATTATGTTTTCTGCAAACGTTATTGGTTTGAACATTGAAGAGCGCGAGAAATTAGCATTCATGGTTATGAGTGACTTACGTAGGAGAGATAAAGTGGGTAACGTAGGAGAGAGAGTGGGTAAATCTAAGTAAAGTGTCCTTAAAATTACATTACTTTAGCTGTTGAGTCTTTACCAGAGACACTATGACTACGTCTTAGCCAGGAGCAACGAAAGAAAACAAGCAATATAAAAGGTCCTATTCCATATAGATCTGAGTTTTTGTCCTAACCAATCAGAATCGTATTGGTGCTAGTACAGCTGTTAAACCAACATAGCCATATGAAGCTGGATAACCATCATGAGCTTCCCAACTGGTTAACCGAGGAATTCTTGCTGGTTAAAAATCCTGTCAAAATGTACTCACAACCATGTCGTTCCAAACCTGTATGAATTTCTTTCTGCTGAAAAATATAAAAGAAGCTATTTTGAAGAATGTTGGTATCACAATCATTTCGGTTCCAAATGTACTTTCATTATTTGGACAATAAATACAATGAAAGTCAATGGGAAATTAAACTCTCTAGTTAGCATGGGGAAATTTGTAGCATGAAACTTGTTGCACCTGGTTAATACAGAGTCATTTGGCACTGAGAACAAAAGAGGTAGCCACATATTGCAGAGGTGATAAAAACATCACACTAGTTTACCATTTTAGGAATAACTCCATGTGGATCAGGGGCTTAAGTTGTGCTTCAGACAGATGACGATAAATACACATAGCATTTATTAGAGTTGTGAATTTATTAGGCTTAATTAGCTACTATCTTTATTGAACAAAGGGTTTGCCAGGTAGGATGCATTCTTGGATGTGTTCCTAGATCTTTTGTTGGTCCTGGAACAACATTCAGGTCCAACAAACATATTCCAAACTACGTTTCATGGGAATATACCTTGGCCAAATGTGCAAGTCTGCAATTGCAGACCCTAACCCTACCTTAACCCTAACTCTGAAGTCTGGTAGGACTGATATATTGTTGCTCCAGGGCCAACAGAGATGTACTACTTGGAAAAATCACCATCACAGAATGAGTTTTATTATTTCATATTTTTGCATTCTTTTGTACTAACAATCCAAAAATCCATCTTAACTCTCTGATGGATATATATGTGGCCTGTCACTCAAAGTTTCCCATCCTGTTTCTCTGGTTGGGTTAATGAGTGCGGATAAATCAGATCAGCAGACCTGTGAAATCTTGTTATGTTGGAAGCATCTGTTGCCTCCAGCCAGCTTATAGTCTCACTGCTCTTTCAAGTTCAGAGAGAATAAAGCCAGTCAGTCATGATTCAATTTATATTCTGATCTAATTGATATCCATTTTCATTTTTGTGGTGACAACTGCAGAAGTGATATGAACTCTTTCCACTTTTTTCCTTACAAATTGCTTTTTTCCATCCTGAGTATGGCACGAATGAGACAGAAACCCCTGTATTTATACATTAATGATGTCAGAGGCAAAACAGAACAGGAATGTATCTAAATGGAGGGAGATTCCATTTCATATTCATTCCTACGTAAGTCAGTCTTGTGTCCTATTAAACCTAATTTCCTGCTTAAAGATAACTGTCTTGATTTAAATATAGCAGATTAACTAATATAACAGCATAATGGGAAATGTTGGGTCCTAAACATGTTCCAAAGAACATGACTTCAGTGGAGTCTTCACAATAAGAAATGTCAAATCAAGCACAGGTGTTTCTGAGCATTGCATACCTGAAGTCAACTAAAATGACTTCTGACAGATACATGATTAATGTACACCAGTCAAACAGATATAAATGGAAAATATGCCTATATAATCTTGAGTTATATCAGGATTGTGAGTGCAGCATGTCATGCTATGTGTTTAGATGTTATTCTAAATGGAAACACATTATCTGAACGTCTGTTTTCAAGTTATCAATCTAAAAAAAGATTATTATTTTACCCTTTATTTCTTCTTCTTCTTATTATTCTTTGTTTTTTTATTTTACTTTATGCAATCAGGTCAGAAATTAGCAGAGTTAGCATCTGGGCAACAATTCAATGTTTTATTCAAAGGTACTTTCTTCAAAGGTACTTCATTCTTGCTTAAACCATCTGCTATCTCTTCCTGTTTGAGGTTTCGCCTTTGAATTTCGTTAATTAATAAATGATATTATGTCCCTCTTTTACAGAAGGGTAATATGCACCCTGTTGAGATCAAACAACTGGATAAATGCTTTTGATGGCAATTATAGAGTAGAGTTTTACCACTATAGGAGCTCATTGATCAGCCCGTTTGCTAGCACTATAAAGGACATGTCAGGAAGTAATCACCTATTTGAAAGGTTATGGGAATTTTTTGACCACTTTGGTGGCTTTTTATATGTAGGTTTGAAGGGAAGACTGACAGTAAAAAAAATGTGTAAATGTGTAGTGCTTTACAGCTCTATTATATACAAAGCATGCATATTCCTGCCTTAAACTTTAGGTGGGCCATTTGGCTTTCCATATACCTGAAATATTCATACTTAGATGTTATTAGTTCATTTGAATGTTATTTTGTCAGTTTTTGGTTATTACGCTCTTCTTGATCCCTGAGGTGATGTACTGGTTGGAGGCAATGAGAGAGTGAGAATGAACGAATGTTTAGATCTGCCACATTTATTTCTTTGCTGCCTGAATGAGGGAGATTTATCGTGCAGATATATTGTACAAAATAAACTAATTTTTGTCTCTTTTTTTGAGTGATGGTGGGAATTTTAACACCTTTTGCCTTTCAGATCTGTGTAGAACTTAAACCAAAATAAGTGTTTTGAAAACAGGGAGCTTAAACGAAGGTCCATTCAGATTTAAGTTTATTTTTGTCATGTTAAGGTGTTCAAAGGGCCTGCATTTCATTGTATGTCGGTTTGCAAATATGAGCACCGGAGTCGTATGTCACTATGAATCAGCCGGCTGGAGAGGATGTATGTGGTTGGGTTTGTCACATTTTTTTAGTGTGGTCATTACGTCAACTTGGTAACTGTAACCACAGCTGTAATCAAACAGAAATGTAGCTTCTTTTTTTATTTTATTTTTATTCTCAGACAAAAGGTGATCATTGTTACTTTTGTAAAGACATCTGTTGGCCTTGTTTTAGTCATTTATTTTTTATATATATGATATTTGT
Organism: Carassius auratus; assembly: GCF_003368295.1. NCBI lineage: Eukaryota > Metazoa > Chordata > Actinopteri > Cypriniformes > Cyprinidae > Carassius > Carassius auratus. Next base: position 79,322 of record NW_020526241.1, read on the forward strand.
TCATTTAAAATGTTTATTTTTAGTTTTTTTCCTGTGATGTGGTTTACTTCTTCAATATTATATACCAGTGCTGCATCTGAGGACTTTTAAAAATGCCTAAAATGGGATATATTGTATTATAATGAGTGTTTAGTGCCAAGGTTGTACTCTGTGATCAAATATGTATATTCTGTACTAGACAACATATATAAAAAGAAACAATCACTTGAAGGAGCTCTTGAGCAGTCAAAGGTCATCTAGCTTTGGGTAAAATTCTTTGTCTCTTGAAAGTAAAAATAAATAAAAAATAAGATGACCTATTGACAAAATTATATTATTTGCTAAATAAAATGAAACAAAGTCAAACAAGCAAGTTCGTCTAATTATTTATATTTCTTTAAATCTCACCATCTATGCTTACTATTAATATAAATTATGTTAAGTGACCCTAAAATAAAGTGTTACCTAAATTATATAAATATAAATTGTATTATATTATTATACTATATTATTCAAATATTGCATTTATATAAAAAATAATACATTACTACAATAATTCTAAAAATATTATGTAAAATTGTGTATAAAAACTTGAAGATGTATAATATGTACCTTTAAATTAAAATAAATGGACTCCAAACACAATGTCTATATGTTAGTTTACAGTTCTGGTCCTGGGAAACTGACCACACACTGGAAAGGGGCGGAGCACAATCGCTTATGCTGATGAAAGTGGGCGGGGTTGTGGGCGGAGCGTTGCCACAGTTAGAGGACTCTTGAACTGCATTAGTAGTGCGCCATCGCGCTTTGAGCAGTCAGTACGCTAAGACGAGCTCGTCAGGATTCCGCTCTATTTGTCCTCTTTAATCACTTTTGATTATCCATAAACGCGTGGTTGCCACATAAAGCTGTCTAAAGTTTGAAGGATATTGGAAACATTTGTTAGGCTGAGCCTGTTTTGTTATTATTCACTTCTCTTTTGTTTGGAGTGGGATTCCATTGAACTTGGTCCATTGTTGTTGGATGAGAAGCTCAACTTTGGCATTGAGGCTCCTGGAATCCAATACTACGGAGCAAACAGTGGTAAGACTTTACAGTTTACATACATAATTTTGTTTGTGCGACATATTCTAAAAGGTCCCATCAGAACTTTAAATAGAAGTACACTGTGTTTTAGATACAATGAAGCATTTGCTCTTCAGGTGTCTTCATGATATAATTTTTTATACAGATCTTTCTTATATCCTGCAGTTGTCTATGAATCAAGGTCGGACAGGTATCTCATTCATTTGAATGTCAAATTGTCTTAACTCCAGATTTTTACAATTTGAATGTGTTAATGCTCAGACATTCCTCTACTTTGTGTAGTTTGCTGTATGTCTACCATAGTATTTCCCTTTTTTAGGCTTATTTTACCTTAAAATGCATGCATTAAATAATTAACTGTATGTATTCATTATATTAGAACTGTATTTCTAGGGATATCTATATTTTATTTATATATATATATATATATATATATATATATATATATATATATATATATATATATATATATATATTGTTGGATTAACCCAAATAATTAAAATATTAAATGGTAATAAGTTAATGTAATAATGTTTATTAATACCCATTTATATAATAATTAAATTTATTTCATTTATTTTTCTGCTTATTGCATCTTATTTGATATTTAAAATGTTTGCAGAATTAATTCTCTGTCGTGGCTTTTTAAGGGATATTTCGTAGTACGCTGACCTATGGCTTTTTATACTTAATATATGGACAGATCTTCATTGCTCCTATTAAATCATTTCTTTACAGCCAAGATCATTTTACCAAACCTATCTGCATTTCACCTTTCAGATTGGAAATTTTGTAGACTGCCAGTGCACAAGAGTGTGAAGTTGAGTTAGTAATTAACAAGTGGTGTCTAATGCGGGTCTTCGACGTGCTGCTTGTCATGATGGCAAACTGAAAGGGAAAATGTGGAGCTTGTGATTTTGAGTCATTAGTATAGTGGTGCTAAATGCCTGGTTGGAGCTTGAAACTTATGTTAGCTTGCTGCTTGCATCTGAAGTGAGAAAAAAGTTGTAGAATTGTTGCACTTTAAACAGAATGAAGTGTTGCGTAAGTACTTGGAGGAATGAAAAGTCCACGTTGCAATGTAACGGGAATCCAAGTGAAGTATTCCAAGAACCTCTTGTGGATTTCCAGATGCATTTTCCCATTGCCCATTGGTCACATCTCTTGCATAATACATATTGGTCAGACAGCTGCATTTTTCACAGTTCGTTAATCTAATGGCCCAAACTGTTGTTTGCACAAAACTGGCAAGCACTCTAGTGTTGTTAAAGTTTATCAGAGTGAAATTGATTGACCCTAATGGGTTGTCTCAACAGCACAATCAACTTTTGATTATTCTGGGTTGACTCTTGAAGTTTATTTCTTGAGTGTTGTGTGGTCCAGAGCATTGACCCTTAACCTTTTGACATTTTTGTCATTCCTGGTATCAATATTTGTGAAAGGGTGCATTAGTGTCTCTGAGCAACACTGCTGCCAGAGCTTCTGCCAGGTCCAAATAATTTGGTGTATGCCTGGAGTCAAAGCTGCCTGTTAATATCCTGAGCTCATTTTAATATTCAAGTTAGGAGAGCAGGCAGAAAGACATTTCTGGTCTAAATTGTAGCCTGGGAGATGTATGCCAAGGTCATACTGTGTGTGTGTGTGTGTGTGTATGTTTTAAGGCCAACCTGCTAAATGGATGGATAAATGCAGTGTGTTCTTTTTCCACTCTTTTTTTTCTTTCCTCGTTTTCTCTCTGCACTAATTCTCTGCTCCATCATGCCATTGCTTAGTGATGCAGCCTCTGTTCAAATTAGAAAAAAGTGCAGTTTTTAGATTTCACATTGATTTGAAATGCATCAGCAACATCTTGTTCGATGCTTGTGTGTACAGCTCTAGTGAGTAAGTGTGTGATGCAGCTGGCTGTCTTCCCGTCCACTGCTGATGTAATGTGATTTGTCTGCAGCACTGAGGTGTGTTAGTGAGCGTTTGCGACGCTTGTCAATATGAACAATTCTTAGTGTACAAACATCACTGTGCTGTCTTGTGACTCAGCAGCATGAGTCAGTTGTGCTCTCAGATAGACTCATGCCTCCTGCGATGTGATCAGCCCAGCTGTCGACACACACTCTGGGAGGTCGAATGTCTGCATTTAAAGGGAATAACGTGGAACCGGGGGGCTTTGAAAGCTTAACCTTCCTAAATTTAGCCCACAGGTTTGTGTGTAAGTTGTTCGTAATGATGGTTAGTAATCATGGGTGTTCCCGGCCTTTCTAGATGACAAAACTTCAACACCCTCCCATCCAGTCTGTGTCATAGATGTTTGACGCTTTTTGTTGTTTAAGCTAAAACACTTGTTAAGACAGAACTATACTATAGGCTGTATGATTTAAATTTTATATCAATATTTGATGATAATATTTTATGATCTGTTTTGGTTTAACATGCAATACTGTTCTGTAATATTTTATAAATTGACTCTTATGCTCCCCAAATCTGCATTTATTTAATCCAAAATACAGTTAAAAAACATCAAAATTGTAAAATATTACCTAAATGTAAAAACTTTTTTTTAATTTTTATATATTTTAAAATATAATTGATTCATGTTACGCAGTGTTGAGTACTCAAGACTTGGATTCGTTCTCGAGACCATATTTTAATGGTCTTGGTCTTATCGTGGACTTGGGTGCATTTTGACTCTGTATTAACTTGGACTCAAAAAAAAATATTAGGAATCTGACTTATTCCCAAATCTACTCGAGTCACAATCAAAAAAGATTTTTACTGTATGTTAATATTTCTTTAAATCGATGTATGATTGACACGTTCAATGATTTTATTTTATTTTTTCTTTTTTTTTGTGACGTGAGATGTTAGCGTAACGTTAGTGCAGAGGCAGCAGGACTTAGGTCAGGATGTCTCATTATGATGGATATTTTAGTGCCACGTTGAAAAAGAAAATTAAGAATACAAGAATAAAGTCGTAATATTTCCAAGCATACTGTCCCTGCGAGTATGAAACATGGTATGAAATCTGCTAATAATCGCACATACAATATTCACAACATATATACGCTATATAATATAATATATAATATACACAACAATATTCAAATCCGGTGGCCTGCAACTTCTCCCGGTGCTCTCAATCTGGCACATTTACATGCGCAATAAAGGCCTACTTTCAAAATAATATAACTTTAATTTATACTTTTTAAATTCTTGAAACATTTAGACTTTATTCTCGTAGTATTACGACTTTAATCTCGTAATCTTTTTCTCTTTTTTTTTTTTTTTTTTTTACGTGGCACTAAAATGCCGTCGTGTCTCATGAATTTAGCACATTAACTTTTTAAAACGTCTGTTACATCTATTATTCAGTTTGCATGTAAGAGCCACAAAGAGTTTGTGTTGCAGTAAGCCTCATTCTGCAAAAGAAACATTCTGTGATATATGGCCTCTTTACCTTTAACTGATAATATTTGTTAAACCTTTATCAAGTAAATAAGATACAGTGTACATGCCATGTTATATTTTATATACTATTTGAGTATGGTACCAATTTTATTGTTTCACCAAACATTTTACACACTCTTGAAGATTGCTTTAGGTCTTGTCTCAGACCCAATCTCTTTGGTCTTGGTGTTGACTCAGACTCAACCCTCTCTGAACTCGATCTTGACTCGGACTCGGATCTTGACTTGGATTAGAATGAGCTGGTCTCAACTACAACTACTGCTGTAATGCAAAACTGGATTTTCAGCATAATTACTCCAGTCTTTAGTGTCACATGATCCTTCAGAAATAATTTGAATACATTGCTCAAATTTATGAATAGGAAGTTCAAAAGGGCTTGAAATAAAAAAATATATATATTTGTAACATAATTTATTTAACAGTGTTATGCTGGACAGTCTAAAAAAAAAAGTAATATTTTTGTATTCTTGAAATTTGTAAAAATATAAATTAATTTTATTCTTTATTTATTATAATTATTATTAGGCTACATATTAATTTTATAATTTGTTTAATATTATTTTGATGCAAAATCACTTTTGAGCAGCACACTTTTCACTATACAATGACAGGAAACGGCTGTGAGATATTGTTAGCTTTTATTTAGAAGACTTTGAACTGGGGAAAACTGTATTGCATTCATATCAGAACTCAAGGGAAAGTAACTATTTTAACCACGGCTCTTGCCAAGAGTCCGTATATTTATCTCCTCTCCTTGTGAACTTTGCATTATTTGCGTCAAGCCCAGCTGAGACCTCAGGAATCTGACATACTAGAGGCAAAGAAACATATTCCTCTGAAAGCGAACCTCCTGCTGCCCTACAGGCTGACCCCCACTGTCACTGGGCAATGAGCCAGTTCTCCTGATTCCAAGAAGGCCAAAACCCTGTAGCTTTGAGTCCGCTGGAATCCTGTCATACGACCTTGTTTAACTTTCTGTTAACTAGTGTAGCTTGCAGTCTTCATTAACTCACTTGATATCAATCCGTGCTGCCTCTCTGTTTTCACAACTAAAGAAGCTATGATATGTTTTCCTAGAAAATGATTCACTTCCCATTTCAACTTTTTAATAAAACCTCGACCAATGGTTAAAAGTTAACTATTCATGTTCTATGTAGTGAACTCGTGTTGATGAACATTGATAAAGAACTCGTTCCTTCACATACTCCAGCCTGATGTAACCCATGCGCTTAAGTAACCTTTGGTTTCAAGATGACGACTGTCGAATTTCAGACTGAGATTCATTGTTTTCTTATTTCAGCCACCCTCATTTTTGAGATGACAAAATCATGATTACTGTGTTTTGGATCGTGTTGAAAGGTGTGAAACCGGTTTAAGTCACTGCTATCGTGTAGCAGCTAAAAAGATACTCCTTTGAGCTGAAGACAGAATTTTTTCTCAGGGTTGAGCCGAACATTTTTGGAGTGACAGTATTAGCATCACTCCCTGTCAAAGTAGCTCTCGACTTGAGTTTCTCGTTTCTCTTTTAGTCAAAACCTCGAAGCACATTATTTCTAATAATTGGCACAGCCCAACAATTAGTCTTGTCACATTTCACACAGCTTTGTAATTCTGTAACAATTTCTTTGGGTTTTAGTACTCTTTTAATGCTTTGTTTAATCCACTAAAATAAAACCAGAGCCAATGATGATAATCGCCATAATTTCCAAAGCCATTTTGTTTGGACGCTTGCTTGTGGTACTTGTTTTTCACACAGTGAGAAAGGAAAAAAAAAACATTTGTTTCTTACTGTCTTTTTTTCATTCCTTTATTCTTCCTCCATCACTCACTTCTTTCTCTTGAATAGAGTAACAGGTGGTCTCCCTCAAGCATGTGGCTGGTGAAAAGAGAAAAGGAGGAATTCTTTTCCCTATTAGTGTCCATTCCCATTCCAGATGCTCTTGGCTTCACTTGAGTAATCCAATATCCTTATAGATCCATAACATATGCCCTCTGTCACTCTGTCATTATGTCATTATGGCTCAAAGTTACCCACAAATGCAACCCGAATTCATGGCGACGTAACCAGTACATGTGTGGAAAAATCATGTGCGGTCTTTTAGAATGTTTATATTTCCAGAGATGACTAGCAATTCAGCAGTTTGTTGTATTCAAAATAGACCAACAATTGACCTTTCACTAAGCTCCGCCCACCTTAAGTTTGACTAACTTGCCATAGAATAGAAGTGGTCCTTCCTTGTGCTATACATTATCATAAGGAACCCTCTATGCTTTGCACAGAAGAGCACCCTGGATGGATGACCCTGTATAGCGTTGTGTTGTGTTGTGATGAGCAAACTCAACTTGTATCACAATCTCAAATATAATATTTTAATTTCATTTGTAGCTATGGCCATATTAGATACATTTATCCTCCTTGTGTTTGTGTAAAGGAATTGGCTCATACTTCAAATGATTTCTTCGTTAAGCTCTATTTCTGTGGCCTGTTTATTTAAGCCTATTGTGATCGCTGTGACTTCCACAGTTTCAGTGTCTCTGAGGGCAGACAGTTGGGCGTTTCCAGAGGCCTTGTCCTGTGGAGGATCACTTCAATGCTTCAGTAAACTCCGACAGTAGGTCAGCGTGTGTGTTGAAGGTAGAGTGTTGTATTGATCGGCTCAGTCGTGCTTCTAATTTTAAACAGCAGGAATCAATCTTGGTCTTTAAGTGTTGTTGATTTCAGATTAAGTGATTAAGGCAGTATTTAACGTGATTGCTAGTCCAGAAAGTAACTAAATGATGCTATTGAAACTACATTTACCAAAGGCACTGCCTATACTGTCATGATAAACACCAAAACTGTAGAGTGGCTCTAATATGCATTAACCACTATTGCCACCATCATTGTTTTCTTGGCAACCACTGTAAATATTTGTAATGGTGACTGTGCAATCGATTCAGCTTTGAGAAATAGTTTTTTAGACACTGAACTGATTTGGAGATACTTTTCTTTTGTGACCAGGAACATCTGGTTTGAAGAGTAAAGTGAGGCCTTGCTCTTTTCAGACCTGCTAGAGCTGAACCGCACTGACAGATGTATGCTAGCAATCAGTGCATGAAACACGTCATGCGTGCAATGTATGCTTACATAAACAAAGACTGCTGTCACCATGCTGAGTCACCCCTTAAAAGGATTAACATGGGTTTATTATCTGATGAAAAGTCATGTATGAGAATGCTTTTGTTTCAGGTTTTTTTTTTTTTTTAAGTTAATTGGCATTGCGTCATTGCAGGACAGTTGTCTGATGCTTTGTAGATGACGTGAATTACTACAATTATGAGTTTCTGACTAGTAAAACTTGTTCATGTCTTTTCAATCTTTTAATTATAAGTAAGAAAGAATGAAATAAAAAGCTCTAACTGCTTCCAATTTGTTGTGATGAATTAGGTCTTAACTGTTTAAGGTGTTTATTTGGCTATATTTTCGTCTGCCGTGACTTTTATTAAACAGGGCCCTATGAATTTTTTTCCCAAATTCATTTTTTTTTCATTAAATTTTTCCATTTACGTTTTAATGATTAAATTGCATTTTATTAATCAAAAAGCATGTCTTGTTAATTGAAAATATGGGACTTGCTGTATCAAAATAACAATTTATTAAATGTATAACCAAAATTTAATATTTAAGGCCTTATGAAATGTTTATATTTAAATAACAGTAGTTTTAATAATAATTGTATTAGTTGTACTATCACTATTACATTAAGTAAAATATTTCTGTCACAGTTTCTTCAAGTTAAACCAAACTTTTGTTTTGACGGGTTGCTGTGAAGACATTTACATTTCTGTTTTTTGATATGGTAATAGTTTTTCTCAAACGAAATGGTTAAATGATGATAAAGTGACTCCCATAGCAGTTCTAGAGATTATTTTCATCTGTTCATGTGCTCATATATTAAGGCAGCAGAGGCTGAAAACATATGTAGTAAATGAAACCACACATCTGAACTATTAGCTATTTATGTAACTATTTCTCTAATACAAATATTCAAAATTAGTTTAAATTTATGTTCAGCATGACTTTCGAGATACGCCGAAGTGATGAATGATAATAATTGCTTTTGTTTGTGTAAAACTAACACGGCAGGGAAGTTGTATATGTATGATGTTCCCAGTTAGTTTGTGTTTCAGGTGCAAAGGATTGTGGGAGTTCTTGTTGTGGGTTGTGTGAGTGTGTATTTTTAGGTCATTCAGACTGGATTGTTTCAGCTGAAAGTATTTGGTGGTTTCTCTGTAAATGTATAATCTGGTTCAGTCTTTGAGAGGATCTAAAAAGTCATTAATCACTGAATGGTGCAACTTTGGGTTTCTCAAGCTTCTTGTGTATTGTTCTGATGGCGATGGGGAATTCCTACTAGCAAAACAGAAAGTTGTAAAGTATAGGTCTATCTTTTCTTGGGTGCTGGCTAAAAAAATGCTGCTGGACTGGTGTCTTGTGTACCTGTGAAGGAAAATGTTTTGAAAGACGTGCTTTATACTGTCTGTAATGTATAACACAAACAACCCGAGCCTCCTTTGGCGATGAATCACTCTGTAGACACATTTATTGGCACACACATCATATAGAGAGACCTACAGAAACAGCAGGATTGGTGAAAATGTTTTTTTTTTTTTTTTTTTTTCAGCTGTATTTCATCTTTTCTAAACTAGTTCAACTTTTGAACCCAAAAAGATAAATGACCACATGTTGTCCAAAGTCTGCATTTCATAATTTGACGCTGTTTGAGAAGGTCAGTCGAGAAATGTCATCTTCATCTGTTTGACTTGAGCAAAGTGATTCATAAACTGTAGCTGTGTGAGGAGCATGATGGACCACAGTGGGGTAAGCTGTGCCATGTAAATATATACAATTGTGAACATAAATGATCAAATAAAATCAATGCCCAGTCCCATTCCTAATACACATCTGTCGTAAGTACATTTAATTTTAAAATGTTATAATTTATACGATTAAAATGGCAAATTGATATCCCATAACCAAAAATCACATTTAAAAAGCATTTAAGTATTAAAATCGTATATGTTTATTAAGATCCTTACAATAATATTTAAAATATTAGTTAGTTTAATATATAAAATCATCATTTATTGGGTACTTTTAATTGGTAGGTGGCTGTTTTTACATATGTGGACTACAAAACCAGTCATAAGTAGCACAGGTATAGTATATTTGTAGCAATAGCAAGCAATGCATTGCATGGGTAAAAATTATATATTTTTCCTTTATGCCAAAAATCATTAGTATATTAAGTAAAGATCCTGTTTCATGAAGACATATGATAAATTCCCTACTATAAATATATCTAAACTTAACTTTTGATTAGTAATATGCATTACTAAGAACTTCATTTGGGCTTCCTAATATGCTTATGATGGACCCTTTTACTAATGTGGTCATGTGACACAAACACTGTACAGTTTTTTTAGATTAAGGGGTTACCTTCTCTCGCCATCAGAACTGTTCAGAGACACTGGCCTGATTTTCTCTCTGTCTGATGAGAAGTTGGATGGGAATGCTCTACGAGTGTTGTGGCCAGCCTGCTGGCGTGCCATTCTGTAGCACCTCTGCCAAGATGGCACTACTCAGTGTGTGTATGCTTTTCCTCAACACTCTGATGCTTGTGTCCCAGACACACGGGCCCCAAGACTGCCGGCAACACCCAGGACAGACACGGCACTGCTGGCTCACTCATTCTCATTCTCATCTATTCCACTGGAAAGGGTTATGGGCCTAAATTTTCAAGCAGTCCCTCTTCGTTAGCAGTTCAAACCAGATTATGATGTTTGGCATTATCAAAAATCAATTCTTATTTGCTCTCCTCAGCCTGGGTTTGAAGTTCTCTGTTTGTATGCAGAATTGTACAGCTGTGAGAGGATTGTTGGCTAGATCTGAACCCGTGGGCCTTTGGCAGAGGAAGTCAGCAGGAATGTAGAGTGGAAAGGATGTGGAAAGTCCATCATCTGCTTGATTAGTAGGGCACGTTCTGTCTCTTTATACGCCGTGATTACAGAGCTGCAACCTTCACCTTGAGGAAGAGTGACGGACAAATTAAAATGTGAGCTGTAACATTTGCTTTGAGAAAAAGGTAAAGCTTTTAGAGGTATATTGTAAAAGTTAAGTCAGGCTAGATGGTTAAAAGATGTAAAAGTGTTTGTGTGTGGCATATGAGGCCTCTCTGGTTTAAACATGGACTTTAGTGTGTTCTGCCTTCTAGTGTGTAATCCTTGTGGTTAGTTTCAGCATGTTTGGAAGATAACCTCAAAGAGCATAAACAAACACACACACACACAGTATATCTGTTTACCCCGCTGGCTGCTGAGTCCTGACTAAGTAAATGAAAAATATCCTGCCAGGAGAAAACTTTGAGATACTAGACTGGGAGGCTGATGGTATTATGCTGAACTCAGGGTTGTTTTGTGTGTGTTTCAGAGTTAGAATCTGTTAATAGTCCTGTAATCGTTTAACCAACAAATAAAAACACAGTCATCATTTAATTACTTTCACATCACTTCAAAACTTTCCTCCTTCTGCTTGAACACAAAAGTTTACATTTGAAATAATACCCTGGTCATTTATTTCAGTAAAATGTAAGTGAATAAGGACTGGTGATTTCAAACTTAAAATGTTTATTTTTATTTTTTTTAAAAGGCACTATAAGATGTAGGCGGTATACTGATACGTTCCCACTCTCCTTTGAAGCCATATAATAGCTTTGTGTGAAGAACAGCCTAAAATCTGATCCTGACATCCATCCTGTTCTTCTCTGATTTCTAAACAAGACTTGGAATATGGTGCACTAGTTTTGTGAACTACATAAGCTGTTTTGTGTGTCTTTTTTGATACTCAAAAGCTCCAGTTGACCTTCATCGTGATTGTGTGGCACAAGAGCAACCAGAACAGTGTTGAAAATGTCAATTTCCATAAGCTAGCACTTAGCTAAAGCATTAGTGTCTTTAACCTGTGCTTACTGTGTTTGTATTAAAACGGTTCTCAAGTGTTTCTCATGTTGGCACGAACGGATATACACACATTACGTTTATCATGTTCTTCTAGATTTTTTATTGGTGTGAAAGGAGATTCTATTGGTTGATTTGTTGGGTGCCTTCATGTCTTCTCCGTATCACTGTACATTTCCATTTGTTTGTTTACCACTTTATCTGTCTCCATATTAGGCCTTAGACTTGTGGAGGGGTTAACAGGAAAAACAGGTTATAACTGTAGTCCGTAATGATGTCTGACAACTGTTTGGCTCTTTTATGCTTACAACAAGTTGATTTCAATGAACATTTTCTGTGAATGTGTGTTACCGCACTATTTTAGGAATTACTATATTTTCTACATGAAGGGTGATATTTAGTTAATTGTTTCAATGAAACCACATTTAATTCCTTCTTTAAAATTTTATGTGTAAGGCATGTGGAATTACACAATAATAACAACAGAGAGCTGCTTTTTTTTGATGGAATATGGTTAGAATGTTTTCCAGAGCGCAGTAGTACCTTGTTTAATAAGTAATTATGTCACTCTTAAAAGATTAAAACAGGTCTATGAAAAAAGTACAGTAACATGACAGCTGGCGGTTCATGCAGTGGAGCCTCTCGTCTGATGACTTCCTCCCATGTGCTTTGCATGAGATACACCTTACGCAAGAGAGTGTGACATCATGAGTTAACAGCGTGAGACAAATGAGGTTTGTGGTGAAGAGGAATCATTTATACAATGATTGCTTTATTTTCCTTGGCCCTAGTCTCTCATGGTGCATAGAAGTGCCTCATATAAATAAGGCTGTGGGTTTGATGGCCACATTCATACTTTAAACCAAAAATATTTCATAGTTTTTAACCCACAATCCAACCCTTGTTGTTTTCCCTCACTGCCATAACAGCCTCCTGCCAGACGAGACGGACTAATATATATATTTTTTCTTGTGAGAGTGTTTGCATGCTTCACTCAGGAATGTTGGCGAGACTGAAATGGGTCTCCTGGTATCCCTGTTTGGAGGCTGTGTAACGAGGCAATGCAGATGTGTGCTTAGACCCTGACTGAGTTTGATCACGAGGGTCCGTGCAGCTGTGAAGTTGTAGTTCTCCAGTGAGCTCTGATATGTAAACATGTGTCCAGAGGGGGAGAGAGATATTTAGCTGGTGTGTTGTCTTTCAGGAGCTGTTAGGATTTTGTACTGATGTGTAATGATGCCGAACTCAAATGACATGCTCTCAAATCCCCCGAGTGGAGCTGTTAATGAAGCGTTTAGATTACTGGAGACGGGCACGAACAGGACCAAAGTCTCTCAGCATTTTTTGTGATTATTAGTTATTCAATTCATGATGTTTAGAGACATAAGGTGAATACATATAAAATAATGAATTAGAGTGATTATTATTATTCGAAAACAAAGTAATTTTGTTGTTAAAATCACTCCTTTTTGTTTTAAAAATACCAACAATATTTCAGAAAATGTATATGTATAATATGTGTATTTTTTTTTTTTTTCATTTTAGCGTCCAATTCCCATAAATGATAATGATTATGATGAATGTACAAGGATTTGTTTACTTTAGTTTTATTTTATTTCATTACATTTTTCTAAGACTTTAGGTTAAAATGTATGAGCCAATGTAGCCTATATATTTTTTAATTTACATTGTATGCCGATTTTGTAATGAAAATTTTGTCTTGGCAGTTCAGAGTGAAATGGTATATTTTAATAATTTAATTTAAAGGTTTAGTTTGGATTAATGGATTAAAATACTTTAATTGATAGAACATACTGAATTGATTGCATAAAACATTTTAATAGCAAACCAGAATATATTGAAATTGATCATGACTCCTGAGCCATATATACTGAAGTTATTTCCCTACCATTGGAGGAATAGATCTGTTCACTTGTGATTCATGACATCAATTTTCAAGCCAATTCTGCATGGGTTTCCCTCGGGAATTTCCTAGTGGTTTTCAATTTATGAGTAATTATTTATCACTGATTATTACTTGAAGAAACTTTCACATTCTGTTCTACAACAGAGTTAATACCTCAAATGTGATTTGCTTTAACTTAAGCAAATGTTTCATTTTAAAATGTAACTTGCTAAACAGTTGCCATATTTGAAATTATGTTCTATTATAATTTGAATCTATTAAAATCCTTGCAAAGTTTAAAGTTTTGTGTTACCATTACGGCATTAAAGTTCATAATGTTCTGCCCTTTTCTTGTTCCGTTGATTTATGTTCCTAATTTATTCAGGAACGAGGCTGACTTGCATTACTGTGCATGCATGCAAACACACAACATATCTATCTAGAGACTTCAGAGTGGGGCGATATGCTGTGATTCAACAATGAGGTCAACTTGCCAGCGGGCAGAGCTGAATCCTCCACGGGGACGCCCAGTTCTTTGACTCAAGTGGAGAGCTTATCGTTTATCAAACCTCTCCTGTTCGCTCACAGCTACGGTCACTCAATGGGCTTTTGTTGTCA